>NC_056728.1:1747891569-1748151569 GCF_019279795.1 Protopterus annectens | reverse complement strand
GAGGGGTTGATGAATGAAGAGAATGAGAGGGAGAGAAGGTTGCATGATGTAGGGATAGTGAATCATTAAGTACAATGGATTAGCAAGGAGGAAGTAAGGATAGCTATGAAGAGAATGAAGAATGGAAAGGCTGTTGGCCCAGATGACATAGCTGTGGAAGCATGGAGGTGTTTAGGTGAAATGGCAGTAGAGGTTTTAACCAGATTGTTTAATGAAATCTTGGAAAGTGAGAGGATGCCTAAGGAATGGAGAAAAAGTGTTTTGGTATCGATTTTTAAGAATAAGGGTGATGTGCAGAGCTGTGGTAACTACAGAGGGATTAAATTGATCAGTCACAGCATGAAGTTATGGGAAAGAGTAGTGGAAGCTAATTTAAGAAGGGATGTGATGATTAGTGAACAGCAGTATGGTTTCATGCCGGGAAAGAGCACTACAGATGCAATGTTTGCTTTGAGAGTGTTGATGGAGAAGTACAGAGAATGTCAGAAGTAGCTGCATTGTGTTTTTGTAGACTTGGAGAAAGCATATGACAGGGTGCCTAGAGAGGAGTTGTGGTATTGTATGAGGAAGTCAGGAGTGTCAGAGAAGTATGTAAGAGTGGTACAGGATATGTACGAGGGTAATGTGACAGCGGTGATGTCTGCGGTGGGAGTGACGGATGCGTTTAAGGTGGAGGTGGGGTTGCATCAAGGATCAGCTCTGAGCCCTTTCTTATTTGCAGTGGTGATGGACAGGTTGACAGACGAGATCAGACAGGAGTCCCCATGGACTATGATGTTTTCAGATGACATTGTGATCTGTAGTGAGAGTAGGGAACAGGTGGAGGAGACCCTGGAGATATGGAGATATGCTCTAGAGAGAAGAGGAATGAAGGTCAGCTGGACTAAGACAGAATATATGTGTGTGAATGAGAGGGAGGATAGAGGAATGGTGAGGATGCAAGGAGTAGAGGTGGCGAAGGTGGATGAGTTTAAATACTTGGCGTCAGTAGTTCAGAGTAACGGTGAGTGTGGAAGAGAGGTGAAGAAGAGAGTGCAGGCAGGATGGAGTGGGTGGAGAAGAGTGTCAGGAATGATTTGTGACAGACTAGTACCTGTAAGAGTGAAAGGGAAGGTCTGCAAGAGGGTAGTGAGACCAGCTATGTTATATGGGTTGGAGACAGTGGCATTGACAAAAAGGCAGGAGTTTAAGCTGGATGTGGCAGAGTTAAAGATGTTAAGATTTGCACTGGGTGTGACTAGGGTGGACAGGATTAGGAATAAATATATTAGAGGGTCAGCCCAGGTTGGAAGGTTTGGAGACAAAGCCAGAGAGGCAAGATTACGTTGGTTTGGACGTGTGCTGAGAAGGGATGCAGAGTATATTGGGAAAAAGATGCTAAGGATGAAGCTACCAGGTAACAGGAAAAGAGGAAGGCCTAAGATAAGGTTTATGGATGTGGTGAGAGAGGACATGCAGGTGGTTGGTGTGACAGAGCAAGATGTAGAGGGCAGGAAGAAATGGAAACAGGTGATCCGATGTGGCGACCCCGAATGGGAACAGCCGAAAGAAGATGATGACATGTAGAGATTTCAAACTTTTGACATTGGTAAAATTGTGCGCCTGCACACCAGAAATGTCTTAAAAGTCTTTCGGCTTTTCCCGGAAATACACAAATTCTCTATACTAGCAGGGGGTCTATATTATAATCACAAATGTTTAATGGTTCGAATGCATAAACATCGAAATTTATGCATCGAACCATTAAACAATCGAAACTTAATAAAAAAATTTATAAGAAAAAGAAACAAAACTAATGAGTGTAGTTCTGACGAAGTTTCTTTTTTTTTTTTTTTGTGGACGAAACTACTAAATAAACATTTTTATTTTATAGTGACAGTCCGTTTTTACCATCTTGCAAAAGCACTTTGTATGTTTTTATATAGCTCTGGTCAGTATTGTGCCACTGTGTTGTGTTTTTCAAATATTAATATAAATAAAACATTATTGTTATGTTTATTTTGTGTTTAATATTTTGTCTATTCAGTTTGTGTTTATAAGTTGGTATCCCACTATTCCATTGGAGTGGGTGGGGTTACATAATCATATATGCAAATTGTATGTTAATCAGCATACAGATTTTTGGCCACTTGTATCTATTTTTCATGGGCCTTTGTCCAAGCTTTTTCTGATCCCAGGTTTTGAGGTATGATTAGAACAGTTGGTAAAAACTACACAGAACATACTCTAGAGTGCAGGCTCAGATGCCATCAGTAGTACAATATGTGGTTAACTTGAATGTCACACTACACACATTTCAAGGCTTCATTGCCATCAACAGAATGAAGAGAGGTTGGTTGAAATGCCACAAAATGCATACTTCAGAGTCATTAGACTTGGATGCCACACGGTGATTGCCTGTAGGACCTATCAGACTCATTCACCACATGCTTGGATGCAGACAAATATAGTTACTGTCAGAAATTTGCTTACTACAAAGAGAAATACAGATATCAGTAGCAAATGACGACAGCAACACATAAGGCAGTGCAGCTAAGCTGGGGGGAACAAGGAGTTCTGTGAACAAGTAATATCGACAGCAAGCAATTCAACAGCATTTGGAGCCAAGTTGAGGTACCAGTAACAATGTTCAGTAGCCAAGCAAACTAGGCGAGGTATAAAGATGAAAGTAGGGAATCTTAGGTAAAATTATAAACACTTTACAAACAACCCCCTTGTGTCTGTATAGTGCACTGTGCACCACTGCTGCTCATAGTTTGTCAACGTCTAATCTAGTTATAACTGGTCATTTCAGCAGCACTGTGTGCAGGCACAGAGTAGCCAAGCCAAACAAAGAAGCAGGTCCTTCTTTGCAGCACAGTTTGGAAGCTACACGTAGAAATCACATCCATCAGAAAAATAACTGTAAATTAAGCCTGGAGCAAGTAGAATCCCCAGAACACCAGCATTTTCCTAATCACACTATGAAACAAAAGCCAATAAATGTCCTAGATGAACAAAACTGTGGTCCAATAAACAGTATTAACAGATTCACAGTAAAATTGCTTTAAAACATGTACATGGAACTGTTTAAAAAAAAACTTCCTTCATGTCTTTGGATTGGTCAATGAAAGGAATATTTTATAAAAATATAAATAGGACACTTTCACTTTCTTTTCTACTGTGGATGTTATACGAGTCAGCAAACTACAACTCACTTGTTGTGTAGCCTGAATTTAAATATTACCAAAATATTAAGCCATATAATAATGGCATGTGTCACCATATGTATACCACTGTCATTGTAAGCTCGAAATGATTGCATTCATAGTTGTACTTCTTTTCCCTTAAATTGTGTGTTATATTTCTTTATACACAATTTTCACCTAAAATATGCTGTATTACATGGACTGCACTGTGCAGTACCACCTAGTTCATAGCTGAAAATGGTCCGAGGACTAGTCTGCCTACCTTGTTAAGAAAGATTAAATAAAAACTCCAGTAACTGTGTAGAAAAGGATGTGCAGAACAGAACAGACCACCACCAAACAGAGCAGCAGATCCTGCTATGCAGCACATTTTAAAAGCTACATTTGAAAGTCATTGTGAATTAGAAAAACTGCTATACTTGAAATTTGGAGCAAGCAGAATGCCCAGGACACAATTTGTTTCATGCTGTCACTAGAATAAAATACCAAAATGTGACCCAAATAAACACAACTCTGGTACAATAGACTGTATTCGCAGATTTAACAGGAAATGCATATTAAACGCACTCTGATGGAACTGAATTAAGTAAGAAACAGTTTCCTAATTTCATTGGTACTTGTAGGAAGGTCAAATCTGGTTAGACATGGCCAGTTCATTAGTAGTGTATGGTAAGGAAGTACAGCGCAGAGAAACCCAGACAAATAGAGTGGCAGGTATTGCTATACAGTGCAGTTTTAAGAGCTTCACTGAAAAGTTACAGATGGACATAAAATCTACAACCTTCTGCTATTTATTCATGAATGTTGATAAAATAAGCTAAAAAATGAGAAAAAGCCAGCAGACTGGATCCTTGCTATTAAATCCATTTATTAATATAGACAGCAAAGGAAAACCAGACCGGTTTCAGCTGGTTAATACTACACAGCCTTCTTCAGTGTAAAACATTCTAACCAGATGCTGTCATTTATATTTCAAACAAAGTACATGATTGGTTCAGCCTAAAACTGCTCATTAAGTCCAGGTGCAAGCAAACCACCTAACTTA
This sequence comes from Protopterus annectens, assembly GCF_019279795.1. Lineage (NCBI taxonomy): Eukaryota > Metazoa > Chordata > Ceratodontiformes > Protopteridae > Protopterus > Protopterus annectens. The sequence goes on along the minus strand of NC_056728.1, from coordinate 1,748,147,336 downwards.
ATAATCCATTTCTTTTCTTTGGAATTTAATAAAGAGTGCCAACCTGTTTTGTTTTGTTTTTTGCCCTTAATTATGTCAATAATAGTAAATAAAAATTTGGCAGTTGGATGTATAACATGATGTTTATACAAAGCATTATGAACTCTGCCCTTCTTAATGTTATTAATGTGTTCAGAAATCCTGAACCTGAGTGACCTGGAGGTTTGTCCTACATAGAATGCCCCACATGTGCTTGTTGCCAAATAAATAACCCAATCCGACCTACAATTGGCAAAAAACTTAATATCATACACTACAGGGGAATTTTTACTTGAAAATTGTTTTGTTTTGCTTACTTTATTGCAATTAACACAATGGCCACAGGGATAGCAGCCAATTATAGTACCTCCTGTAAGTGTAGTTTGTAAAGATTCAGAAAAGTTAGATTCATGCGGGTGCTTATAATGATTGCAACAACTGCTTAGATTCCTAACTTTACTAAAGGAGAAAAGGCATCTCTTGGGAATGATGTTAGATATTTCATGGTCATATTGCAAGATATTCCAATGCCTGTGTACACTTTCTATGAGATTCTCTGAATTCCTGCCAAATGTGGTAGTGAACCTGATTGGTTGTATAACACTATAGTCGTGCACCTTGTAAGATAATAACTCATTTCTTTTGAGCTTGTTGACCTTGTTACTGGCATCAAAAACATAACCCATTTTGTAGCCCCTACATCTAAATCTGTTTATAAGTTCCCTACTCTGCTCCTGATATGAAGATTCATCAGAACATATCCTTTTCATTCTAATAAATTGTGATTTGGGTATGTTTTTGGCAATATGTGGTGGATGGAAATTAGAGGCATGAAGAATAGTATTATATTCAGGGTGTTTCCTAAACACCTTTGTACCTAGAGTATTGTCTGATAATCTGGTAACCAGAACATCCAAGAACGTAATAGTCTTAGTATCCTGATGTAATGTAAAATGGAGACCCCATTTGTTGTTATTCAAATAAGCCAGAAAATCAAACAATTCCTCAAGTCCCCCTCTCCATACCAACCAACAGTCGTCAAGGTAACATCTCCAAATGTCCAATTGATTCAAATAAATATTATTATGGCTGTTGTAAATAAGATCTTGTTCAACATAGGCCATGAATAAGTCGTCATAAATGGGGGCAAATGAAGAACCCATCGCTGTCCCTTTAGTCTGCCAGTAACAAGTCTCTTGATAAAAAAAGACATTATTTGTTAGCACATGGGCAGCCATGTCAAGCAAGAATTCAATATATTCAGCTGGATATAAACCTGACTCATTTAGCCAGTAAGCCAAAGCCTCCAGGCCACCAGAGTGGGGAATGTTAGTATAAAGAGCACTAACATCAAGGGTACACAAGCGCCAGTCAGGTTCAAGTCGTGTCTCAGAGATAATTTATAGAAAGTTGGTAGTGTCACGTAAACGTGAGCATATAAGAGTTAACAAAGGTTTGATTTGCTTGGTAAGATAAAGGGACAAGGGTTCTGTAATATAGCCCTTCCCTGACACAATAGGCCTTCCTGGAGGATTGATAGGATCTTTATGTACCTTAGGCAAAAAGTATCACCCTTACTGGGTCTTCTGTTTGTGAGTGCTGATAAAAATTTGTTATATATGCATCTCCTAAGTTTGGTCTCTGGTCTATCATCAGACTGTGAGGACCTTAGGGTTTTCGGATTGGGATCCGTTTCAGAGGGTTCCAACATGGAAGAACCACTTGGCTCAGAAACCATATGCAATGTTGCTTTTGACAAATTACATAAACATCTGAGGGTATTAAGATCCAATGTTTGGCACTCCAAACTATTTAAGGCATATATTGCCAAGGATATAACGCCACGTGGTTTAATAGTTAGAATTCAGCCTCTTGTTAGTGAAATTGATGATGAACTCACTAATGAATGGGCTGGCATTCAACATCAAGCCAGCATGTTTTTTGTTAAAGCTTTGGCCAAGTTCTATGAACGTGTAATAGACAGAGAGGTTAATATTGTGTTGGGTTTAGTTAATGAGGTTAAACCCTTCGAGGGGGAATCTTTTTTTAACAAAAATCTTACCAAAGTGGTGTCTGACCTCAATAATTTGGAAGAACAATTGAAATCTAAGAAAATCAAAAAATTTAATAGAGACCAGTCAGACTACCAAGGGAGCAACCCTTTTACTATCACTAAACATGTCAAGTTTCAGTCACAACCAAGTCGTCCTTCCAAAAGGAAAAGACCCAAATCTATATTAAGGAATCGTATCTCAGATACAGGATCATCTACGGATGAACTTTCGTCCTGTAATGAGAATGACTCACAGACTGCATCAGGATCACCCTCTCCCAAAGGAATTTCTTCTGGTGTCCCTTTAGGCCCAAATACCACCGGGGGGGAAGGAAGCATAAAGCAAATAAACAGCATTCAGGGCTTGCTCAAACTGGCAATGCAGAACTAAATGTTTGGTCTAACCATAATGTTTTAAATCATCTGACCATGTTTTAACACCTACTGAATTGATGGTTCTCAATAAAGGCTTAACATTTGTACCAGGCTTTTTTGTACCAGAAGATACCTTTGCACAAGATGTTGTGTCCTTTTTTAAACTGCTTAATCTAAAATTATTTTTTGGAGATAATGACAGTAACTATACTTATGATAAATTCGTGTATCATAAGTCTCAGTTCTTGCCTCCGATGCATCCTGCTGTTTTGCAGTTCCAAAATAATATTCTCAAGGATTTACATTTTCACAGGTCGGACTTTCGTTTGAAACCCAATAACATCTCCATGAAAGAAAAACATGCTATACAGGAATTACAGAATAATCATGATATTGTTATCATTTCAGCTGATACGGGTGGAGCTGTTGTGGTTTTGAATTGGCTTGCCTATGATCAGAAAGCCAAAAGACAACTCACAGACAAGAAATACTATGCAGAGATGGCTATTAATCCCACTATGAGGTTTAAGAAAGAGATTGAGGATTTTTTGGTTCATGCCAGGGATGCAGCTATTATTGATGGTGAAGTTATGCACCAACTTTTGGTTCAGGATCCGATGAATCAATATATATACTTTTTGCCTAAGGTACATAAAGATCCTATCAATCCTCCAGGGAGGCCTATTGTGTCAGGGAAGGGCTATATTACAGAACCCTTGTCCCTTTATCTTACCAAGCAAATCAAACCTTTGTTATCTCTTATATGCTCACGTTTACGTGACACTACCAACTTTCTACAAATTATCTCTGAGACACAACTTGAACCTGACTGGCGCTTGTGTACCCTTGATGTTAGTGCTCTTTATACTAACATTCCCCACTCCGGTGGCGTGGAGGCTTTGGCTTACTGGCTAAATGAGTCAGGTTTATATCCAGCTGAATATATTGAATTCTTGCTTGACATGGCTGCCAATGTGCTAACAAATAATGTCTTTTTTTATCAAGAGACTTGTTACTGGCAGACTAAAGGGACAGCAATGGGTTCTTCATTTGCCCCCATTTATGCCGACTTATTCATGGCCTATGTTGAACAAGATCTTATTTACAACAGCTATAATAATATTTATTTGAATCAACTGGACATTTGGAGACGTTACTTTGACGACTGTTGGTTGGTATGGAGAGGGGGACTTGAGGAATTGTTTGATTTTCTGGCTTATTTGAATAACAACAAATGGGGTCTCCATTTTACATTACATCAGGATACTAAGACTATTACGTTCTTGGATGTTCTGTTTACCAGATTATCAGACAATACTCTAGGTACAAAGGTGTTTAGTAAACACCCTGAATATAATACTATTCTTCATGCCTCTAGTTTCCATCCACCACATATTGCCAAAAACATACCCAAATTACAATTTATTAGAATGAAAAGGATCTGTTCTAATGAATCTTCATATCAGGAGCAGAGTAGGGACCTTATAAACAGATTTAGATGTAGGGGCTACAAAATGGGTTATGTTTTTGATGCCAGTAACAAGGTCAACAAGCTCAAAAGAAATGAGTTATCTTACAAGGTGCACGACTATAGTGTTATACAACCAATCAGGTTCACTACCACATTTGGCAGGAATTCAGAGAATCTCATAGAAAGTGTACACAGGCATTGGAATGTCTTGCAATATGACCATGAAATATCTAACATCATTCCAAAGAGATGCCTTTTCTCCTTTAGGAAAGGTAGGAATCTAAGCAGTTGTTTCAATCATTATAAGCACCCGCATGAATCTAACTTTTCTGAATCTTTACAAACTACACTTACAGGAGGTACTATAATTGGCTGCTATCCTTGTGGCCATTGTGTTATTTGCAATAAAGTAAGCAAAACAAAACAATTTTCAAGTAAAAATTCCCCTGTAGTGTATGATATTAAGTTTTTTGCCAATTGTAGCTCGGATTGGGTTATTTATTTGGCAACATGCACATGTGGGGCATTCTATGTAGGACAAACCCCCAGGCCACACAGGTTCAGGATTTCTGAACACATTAGTAACATTAAGAAGGGCAGAGTTCATAATGCTTTGTATAAACATCATGTTATACATCCAACTGCCACCTTTTCATTTACTATTATTGAAATAATTAAGGGCAAAAAACAAAACAAAACAGGTTGGTACTCTTTATTAAATTCCAAAGAAAAGAAATGGATTATTAAGTTAGGTGGTTTGTTTGCACCTGGACTTAATGAGCAGTTTTAGGCTGAACCAATCATGTACTTTGTTTGAAATATAACTGACAGTATCTGGTTAGAATGTTTTACACTGAAGAAGGCTGTGTAGTATTAACCAGCCGAAACCGGTCTGTTTTTCCTTTGCTGTCTATATTAATAAATGGATTTAATACCAAGGATCCAGTCTGCTGGCTTTTTCTCATTTTTTACTTGGAATTTCTCTTGAAGCCGTGCAGTTGCACCCGTGCAGGAAGTACTTTTTTGTTGATAAAATAAGCTGCCATGCATCAGATAGCTAGGAAGCAAGACAAGCTGCCATGCATCAGATAGCTAGGAAGCAAGACAAACTGCCATAATTCAAGTAGCTAGCAAATGACAACACCTTCCCCGGGTGGGCTTGAACCACGTACCTTTCTGTTAATAGCCAGATGCACTAACCAACTGCACTACAGGTACTTAAGTTAGAATGTTTGAGAGGATTGTGTCTTGCAAGCCAAATACCAAGGCTTGACATTAGCTGAATACCCTGTAGAAGTAGTGTTAACACAATATACACCGACAGTTTTCACAGTGATTCAGAATTATAGACTTTAATCTTTGTAGTTGTATATGTCTTGCCAATGATAATATTGCAGTCTTAAATACCACCATCCCAAACAAGTGTTTAACTGTTGGCACAACCTGGATGACAACTGCTTTTGCTGTCTTAAGATTTATGCCAGCATTTGGTGCTTTTGTTTATGTAATGTGCTTTGAGCTTGCTTACTAATGAAAAAAAATTCAAGTCTTGTTTTCAGTCCTTACATTGCTGCTGTTATTCAAATTGCAGGTATGCAGCACGGACCGACTGTGGCTGTAGGTATGAAATGTGTGTACAGCTTCTGTCACAATTTCATGGTGTTCTTCATGAATTTCGTCCAGAACGGCTGATTTTACAACAGTGCAGTGATTCAGAGTGGAGGCAGGTATGTCTTGAAATAAATTATGTGATATTCCAAGTTCCCTCTGAAAATAATTTATATTTGTGTATACTGAATGAAACAGTGCTATTACCCAAGCTAAATATCAAAAAGAAATGTTCTACCAGATTAGAATTGATTAACATTGCAAAAAGAGTTAATGGACTTTATAAGGAAGAGTGATGGTTCTCATTCTCTATATGCTGCTGTATTAGATTAAATATAGTGTGTGGAGTATGCTGTGCATTACTGGTATTCCTTTTCCTAGTGTTTCTGAAGCTGATACAGACTTCTGTTGAGTTGGAAGTATCAGTCACCTATACACTCCGGCTCCACTCTGAGGTATTTTGGTCAGCAGCTTTAAGCAGAACTACAGTACTAGATTGGGTGCACACCATAAGATACTAACTTGTAGGTAATAAATGAAAACATCCACTAATCTCTTCTAGCTCTATGTAGTCATTGTCTAGCCAGAAATAAATCTAGTAATGTGATAAAAAGTAAACAGTAGGGCTTATAACCACAGCTGTTAGGATTGCTTGGCTGATAAAGTTTCATAGGCTGCCATCTCCTTCATTCCGTTGCGCAATTCGGATTGATAAAGCCTAAGTCCAGTTCCTTCCTTCTGTGAAAAGCTAAAAAGAAATGACTTCAAGCTACCTTTGTTGGTTTAAGTTTGTTTTTTCTTTGAGGTTTGTCTTTCAAACTGTAGTAACTTTCTTTCATTACTTTTTCTTCTACTAAATCCCCAATCCCGTAGTAGTATGTTTCTTCTAGTTTTTCAGAACAGAGATGCCCACAGAACTCCATATTGAGCCTTGGCCCCATACGTGTTTTGTTTCATGTGTGCCTATAGCACACAGATTCCTCTTGCCGACAGATGGCAGTGCCAGATCCTTTTATATGCTATAGGGCCTGAGGGGGTCTATATTATAACACCGAACATTCAAAATGTTGAGTGTTCTAATATCAAACCCTAGCAATCGAAAAAAAAAGCATATAACATTTGGAACAGCAAATTTTTTTCCTAGGAAAACATTTGCTGTTCCAAAACACATACACTCAACACAAGCACACCAAACAAACAGCAATCCCCACGCACATACACCTAAACTCTTACACCTAACCCTACACCAAACTATAGATACACCACTAACTATCCACTTACCTTAACCCAAACCCTAACCCTAAGGTCTGTCACTATCGCACAGTCACCTCACCCGCGCCCTAACCCTAACTCACCTAACCCGCCCTAACCCACACGTCCACACAATCGCACACTTACCTGAACCCGACCCGTAACTTTCCACCAGAGCACTGAAAATACCAAAGCAACAGACACGGACAACCGAATTCTTTCCCTAGGAAAGAATTTGGTTTCCTGTTTCTTTGATATTTTCAGGTCGATATTAGAACACTCGACATTTCAAATGTTTGGTGTTCTAATATAGACCTGGGCCTGAGTACTGCTCCAGCTAGAATTAAATCCAGTGATACTTGCTAATGAACTAGTATATGTCCTGAGTGAAATAACTGCTACAGTATTCTTAACATATGAGTTTTCATCCACTGACGTCTGCCTGAGGTACCAAAGCTTTACCTTCCCAAGGGCATACATTGATAGGTGATCTCAGCTCTTATGCTTTGGGGTATATAGATGGAAGTACGCATGAGTACCTCCAGCTCTCTTACTGCTAGCCCAAATGCACTTCTTGCGTTCATCAGACTGATCTCTGCTGAGTCATTGGTACCACTGTTTTGATTTTTCACTTTTTAGATAAGTACCTTGTTGAGGAGCCTTTCTTTTGTCATATTTTATATTTGTACAGGTCACTTTTGTTAGATGTAAGGTAGGAGGAGTAAGTGCAAGTGCATTAGACAGATCCCATACAAGAACTTGCACATTGTCACTTTTGCTTAGTCCAGAGCATAACTACAAACCTGCTCCATCTGCCAGTCATTCGTTCCTAAAAGCCTTGGGTCGAGGCTTTCCTCCCCAAATACGTTCCATGAAACTCATCATCTAAAAAGCTTGACCCACCCCAAAATGGCAGAATCCCCAGCATTCAGTGTTGCCCTTCTGCCAAAGAAGAAACTCAAAAGACCCTGAGATGACTCACAGCCTTACATCCCTGAGTCAGCTGCACCTGCTGAGGTTACAGAACCTGTGTTCCATCAAATACCAACTCATTTGCCCGCTACCAAAATCCTGTCAGAGGGTGGAATGGCTTCAGAGGCCTTGCAGGCAGTGGACACCTCAGACAAACCATGTCTCATTATTTCAGTGTCCACAAATCCTAGTCAGGGAAGAGGTTCCAGGCACTCTGGAAGTATGCCAAGGTTCTGAACCTCCAAGACTAGTCCAAGCAGATGTCACACCTAGAAAGAAAAAGCCGAAAGCTAAGCATGTGACATTCACTACAACTTCCAAGGAAGAAGAAGAATGGATGGATTTTTCCCAAGGCTTGTTTAAGGCATTCATGTCCTGAAGCTCCCTTCTTTTGTGTCATAGCTGCCAAAGACCACACCACAAAAGCACACAACAAGATTCCTCTTCCTCTGAGGAGAACCAGGGTATGGAGTCTGATCATTCCCCATATTCCTCACAGATGCATTCCCCAAAGCAGCTTTCCTCTGATGAAGCGGACTCCATCTCTCCTGACTGCCCTGTTGGGGAGACTATCCATAACATGATGAGGCATTTTGAATGGCAATCAAAACAAATCTCCGATGTTCAAAAGAGATACTATAGTCTCCTGTAAATGGGCTCTTAAGCCCCTTATTTACTTAGCTCCACGTTCTAGATGCATACCAGGACACCTTTCAATGTACATCTTCATCTCCTGATTCTCAACCACTGGCAACTAAAAGACCAGCCAGATTGTACAAGGTGTCTGATGAACTAAAGCACTGCTATAAGAACCCTTTTACTGATCCTGCTACTCTCTCCTTGTCCTTTGATAAACTTCTCCCCTGTGCTAACACCCTTTCCACAGATAAGGATAGTAGGGCTATGGATAGGTGGGGAAAGTAGGTTTACACCTCTTACACCCTTGCATTCAGATCTAGTAACTACCAGATGCAGATGACTAAATATTTGCTATCTGTTCTGCACTCTGTAAGTAAGGTCATAGCAGACCTGCAGTCTGCAGATTCTAAGCAGCAAATGCAGACCTTACTGTCTCAATCTACTTGAACTGCAAGGCATAACATCAAATGTAGTTATGATGTAGATTCCTCTTCCAGGGCTGCAGCCACAGGTTCAGTTGTCAGACTTTATGCATGGTTGCACAGCCAACCCATTCCTAGATTCTCCATTAGACAGAGACCTCCATTTGGTCCAGAAACAGCAAATCTCTTCAAAGCCCTCCAAGAGCAGGGTGTAACTTTGAAGAACAACCCAGCAAAGCCCACTTCCTTTGTCAAGAAGGACCCTTGGCCCACTCACAAGGAACAACACCAGGAAAGAGATTCTCAGACAAACCACACAGGAATCTCCTTCCGGGAGACCTTCATTTAGAAGCAAAAACCTGTGACTACCTTTCCAACTACACCTCTCTCCTCCTGAAACCCTCCATTCCTCTTTCAAAAAGACTTTCCTTGTCCCTTCCTTTCTGGAAAAAGGTAACTACAGACAAATTGGTCCTGAATATCATCAAAGAAGAATATGCTGTGTCATGGGAAAGCATCGCCTGTCCAAAAGGGCTTGCCTTCCCCTTCAAAAAACCAGCTCCTTTTGCACAACCCTGTCATTCAGGACTTACTAGATGAAGGCACCATAGAGTGCCGCCGTCCTTCACAGTAAAAGGGTTCTATTTCAGAATCTTTCTGGAGCCCAGGAAGGAAGGACAGTGGAGACTTATTCCAGGTCTCTGTCTTCTAAACACCTTTCTGAAGATACCCACTTTTAAAATGCTCTCTCTGCCCACCCTTGTGCCTTTCATTCACATCATGCTTTCCTTGTATTACTGAACCTCAAAGATGTCTATCTCCACATCCCTATTTCACCCTCTTGCAGGAATTTCTCAAAATTTTCTCTGGCTCATCACATTTTCAGTTTACAGCTTTGCCATTTGGTCTTTCTATGCCAGCAAGAGTTTTACAAAGTGCCTAGCTCTAGTGGTAGCCTTCTGTCGCACACAGGGAATTCAGATCTTCACTTATTTGGCAACCTACTGATTCAAGCTCTCTATATAGACTCCCACCTTGAGCATGTGCATTTTACAGTACATCTCCTATCCATACTAGGGTTCACAATCAACCTCAGAAAATCCCATCTCACACCCACTCAGGAACTGTCTTTTCTGAGCTGCAGACTAGACACAAACAGAATTCTTGTCTTCCTTCCTCAGGAAAAAATTATCAGTCTGACCACCTTTTTCAAAAACCTCTACTCAGTGTCTCACTGCAGAGTATGGGAAATACTCAGGGTCGTGGGTTTAATGACGGCTACCATTCCAGTGATTCCTCTGGCCAAACTACATATGTGGAAAAGTCATTGGTACGTGAAATCAGTCTCAACATTCCAATCGATACCCTAATCTCTCTATTACCTTGCTTCAGAAAGGAGCTAATCTGGTGGGAAAAACAGGTCATGCTCAACCCGGGCCTTCTTTTCACACTACCAGCCCCACCCAACCAATTACTTTACACAGATGCCTCAAACAGAGCATGAGAGGGCAGGATCCCACCAAGTGCAGGTGAAATGGTCTTCACCCATCCTGAAAGAACACATCAACCTGAAAGAAACAAGAACCCTTCTGCAAACTTTGCAGGTATTCTCCCATCTTTGGAAACCAGGCTCATTACTGTTGTATACCCACAACACCACAGGTATGTGGTATCTGAACAAATAGGGAGGCACAAGATCTTACCCACCGTGCAAGGTAGCACAAGAAGCATAGCACCTAACCACATGAATGGGCATGTATCTGATGTTGCCTACATTCACTCACAAGAGAATGTACTGGTGGAGTCCTTAAGCAGGTCCCTGGAGGACCCTCCCTAACAGAACATGACCAAATTGGTCTTCAAAACTATGAGAGATCAGCTGGGAACACCACAGGTAAACATTTTTGCTGCACCAGAAAACCACCAGCTTCCCATGTTCTGCACCAGGAGTCTTTCCCCATCAGCTTGGAGGACAGATGCTGTCTCTTTGCAGTGATTGGAGAGATTCTTATATGCCTTTCCCTTTGGGCCAATACTTCCAAAAATCCTTCAAAAAGTTCAAAAGGAAGCTCCAGAATGCCTGCTTCTGGCCAAAACAACATTGGTTTCCTCTTCTGCTACACCTCTCAAAAGGGAAGCTATTGCAAAATACTTTTGCAACCAGAACTGCTCACTTCGCAGCAAGGTCTATTTCTGCATCGAAATCTAGCCTGTCTGACTCACTGTGTGGATGATAGAGTTCTGATCCTCAAGAGACACCTCTGAGGAGGTCGTGTAGGTTCTAAATCATGTACAGCTAGGTGGAAACACATTTCTGTTTGTTGCTTCAAGCACAGCTAGGACCCATTTATATCAGAAACTCCTTCTGTCCTCAAATATTTCTGTGAATTATTATACTCTTGTCTGGCCTACTCCTCAGTGAAAGCCCATCTGTTTGCCATTAATACCTGATTGTCTCTTGATCCTCCTCCTCTTCTCATGCCCAGGATTGAGGCCAAATTTTTCTTGAGGGGTGTCCTACATATTAAGGTACCTATTTTTCCTCCCTGGAATCTCAGCTTCATGCTGGACAAACGGACTTTGCCCCTTTCAAGCCATCAGCTTCTGCTGTTTTAAAATTCTGCTGCTGGTAGAGTATCCTACTGCTGGCTCTTACCTCTGTCTACAAAGTGTCTAAATTTTAGGCTGTTGTCATTATTCCACCCTTTCTCATTTTCCCCAGTGGCAGGATGACTCTCAGGGTCAATCCATCATTCATGCCTAAGGTAGTGAATGAGATGTCCCTCAACCAGGCCATCCACCTGCTACCTTTTTCCCTAATCCCCAACATAAGGGGGAAATAATTCACCACTCTCTAGGCATTCACAAGCATCTAAGGTTTTACTTGGATAAAACAAAAAAACTGTCAGGAAAAACTGACCAACTCTTTGTTTCATTCATGGACTCTAAACTGAGCCAACCTATCTCTAATAAAACAATTGCATCTTGGATATCACAGGTTATTTCTTTCTGTTACCGTTAGAAAATAATTCTTTGCCAAGAGTAAATAACATCCAGCTAATTAGTGGGAGGAGCTGAGAAATAGCATTCCTAATTTTACCGGAAGTGTTTAGAGACATCTTTATTTAGCTGTAGTACTTGTTTGACTTGCTGTACTCTCCCTATTGCTGATCTCTGTCTGCAATTGATTTTGGATTAAAGTTATTAATTTAAAGGTTGGTTACTTCTATTTTTTATATATTTCTTATATATTAGCATTTTGTTTTGTTTTAAGTTTTTTTTTTTTTTTTTTAGAGTTTTAAGAGGGCTTGGCTGGGGTCAGAAAAGTTAGAAAATAATTCTTTACAGACAGTGAATGACATCCAGCTAATTAATGGGAGGAGCTGAGAAATGTTTACTTCATTATCCTGGATTTTCATTTTTGTTTTTATTGGTGTATTATCTGAAATAGTAATTGAATGTGTATTGAGGTTTTCAATAAAATCCAAATGTTCCTGTGAAATGTAATTTCTGTCTAGTCTAGCCCAGTTATTGTAAATTCTGTCCAATTTCATACTACTGAATTCATGTCTTCCATACCGAAGCGTTTCATAGATTTCTTCAGAAGTCTACTCTCTCTTGTTATATTTTCCCTTCTAGGTCCACCTGATACATCCTCACTGTTGCAAATCATGTCCTATTCCCCACGTATAAGTAATAGTCCCTGCTGAAACCTGATTATTTCTTCCTAAATTTTCTTAATCTTCATAGTAGCAGTTTTTGGTGGAAAATAAATACACATCAGCATAATCCTCCTTTCTTGCCAGTAGCCCCATACTGCCACAAATCTACCATTATTGTCTTTTTTTCCTCTATCAGTATTGTAGTCCCTCTGGCAATTAGTATAATTGCTACCCCTTTCCTGTGTCCATATGCTCGTAATAATCTATTCCAAATTCCATTTTCTGTCAAATTCACATTCTCATTTATTTCCTGCAGCATTGCTATTTGCACTCTGCATTTCTTAATATAATTCAATACTCCTTCCTTTTGGTCTAAACCTATAAGGCCATTTACATTCCAAAATAATGTGGATAGCATAGCCATTAAGATAAAAACTTATTCTTCTACTTATACGTGACAGTTGTTTTGGATATGCATTTTCAACTTTTCTGTTGCATGCATACACTAATGTTTGTCAGACTGATCCTTTGTACAATTTATTCTTGTCATCTTCATTTGAAACTGTCATAGTTTTCAAGACTTTTTGTTTTAATGAAAACCCTCAAAAAAACTGTAGCATTAAATTATCAAGTCTGCTGGAGAAGCTATCTCTTATTTAGTTCCCATAATTTCAGACTTTATTTTTCACTGAACTGCTTGCCATTGTAGCTTTAAATCTGACATTCCACTCAGCAAAGAATGCTCAAGACTGTCAAGATTAATTGCGTGTACATACAGACACCTTGTCTCAATGGAAAGCGATTCAGTAGTGAATCTTTGTAAAATTCACTCAGAACATGGTTTTTATCATTTTGTCTTATTTTAAAGCCTGCTTGCTTACAAAGCAATTAATCTAGAAGAGAAAATACTTGAATCTAGAATAGAAGCAGCTGTCAAATGGATAATTAGCAGGGGATATAATATCCTGCATGATAACCATAAAAATCAATCAAATTATGTTAGAAAAGATTGGGAAGAGAAACTGGAAAAGGAATTTATAAGACAACAATGGAAGAATATGTGTATATCTCCCAAGTATTCAACAAAGTTCAGAAGGTTTAGGATCTTTGCTTTACATATAAATCAGTGCACTTTTACAACCAACACCCACCCCATCAGCCCAAGATCACAGCATATTAACCTTAATCTTGCTACTGTCCAGCCTTTCTTCTCTTATTATAGTGTAAAGTCTGTATTTCTTACAAATAAAAAGTACTTGTTTACTTTAACACATATGACAATCACTGAAATCACTCATCCCACATTTAAAATACTGTTACTCACACTACACAAAACTGCTTTACTATATATAACATGCAGTTTATATCATGAAATGTTTTGTACAAATATTAATAAGAACAAAAATTGTTTTACTTAGTTAACTTTTTTCCACTTTTACTGTCCTTCTAAATGTTAATGACATAAAGTAGTGCTTTACAGTCCACCCACAAGTTTAACAAAGTCAATGAAAATCCAGTCTTTTCAGCCACTTTTTCTTACAAAGCCTTATTTTACAAATGTGATTCATGCTTTATTCACTATTTCTGTGTTGCTTGTCTTCTTCCTGTTCAACTCCATCCTACAACATAAGACACTTGTTCAAATTCAAGGTACTCCTGATTCTTTTAGTCAGTTCTTGTGTTTTTTTGTGTCTCTCAAGCATTTTTCTTTGGAACACTGGAAAATGTTTCATTGGCAAAGTCTCTCTATGAAACTGCTTCCTGACTCACTTTATGTCGGATAAACTTTTTATTTCCTCCTTAGCCTGTTCTGCATAAAAAAAGGCTTTGAGCATCAAGGAAAATACTCTGAAGACAGCTGGATTTAGCAGCTTGAATCTCACACCTTCTTATCAACATTCCAATTTCTGGGGTAAATGTACTTCTCTTCTGTCATATGTACAGTGAAAATCATTTTGTCAGGATAAAGTCTGTCTGCTGGTATGTTTGTATCTTTAAAAATGTAGGTTGTGGCTGCTTTTTCATGGGTAAGAATTACTTCTGTGTGCATTTAATTTATTTTTATCTCTAAATTAGTGGAAACCATCTCTTGAACTAAAGCTGAAGCTTGAATTGCTTTTTGCTAATCAGCTGCAGAATCCTTCCCAGACAGACAGTGTTTTTTTCACATATTATAGTTGATTTTCTTTCAGGTTTTCCAAATTTCTTTTTTGCTGACATCCAGGTAGTGTGCTTACTAGCCAGTAACTGAATTTTACCCCAAACAATTTCAACAGCACTCGTTTTTCTCAGTTTCTATTTTTACACTGGAAATGCCAAGTTAAGTTGCTGATCAGTGTGCAGTCATCTTGGAAGTCCAAAAGAAGCCTCTTCTTGATGGGAATACCCCCTTCTCTCTCCCTGCAAGTGGGCAGTTACCATCTTTGTAAGACTGAGAAGTATTTTCTTGTATACAGAGCCAGATCATGGTCAAATGTGGCCATAGGCAGGGTAATGAGTCAGGGCTTCTCAAAGAACATACCCCTTGATAGCACCCCCAGCCATTCTAGTGCCTCTTTACTTGGCTGTTTCTCCCCATTTACCATAAACACTGTTTAAACCTGTCAGTGTACATAGTATTTTCTTCTTTACTTCTACAATGATTAGAGATATTTAAAACTTCTTTCAGATGTTATAGCACAAACACTGATTGCAATTTGCTAAACAAAACAATTCAGTCTCACAATGAAAACAGACTTAGCATGAACAGTAAGCTTCTCTGGCCTTGAAATTCACATTCATTGAAACAGCTTTGAAACTCGGATTCAAAGAAAATGCCTGGCCAGTGGCAGGTTAAGTTTACCTTTTGACTGTTTTCAAACCATGGGTGCCTTGACTGTTTTCAAACCATGGGCCCCTTGCACACATTTTTAGGACCATGCATACATGAGTTTTTTATACACCATCCTGAGTGTATTAAATTATATTATTGTGTAATGCAGCACCACTTATTAGAGGGTGTTTTAAATATGTGTGTTTGAACATTTTTTCAGTAAGCAGTGAAACAAAACGTATGAACCAGTAATGACAAAGCTACTTTAAATATGTGTGTTTGAACATTTTTTCAGTAAGCAGTAAAACATGAAAACTACCAAAAGTAACCACAGTGTCAGTTAGTATATTTTACTTGGAGCATTTATTATAGTGGTACCTCTAAATGACTGGGAAGGGTGGTGACATCATTATTTTAAACAGTATTTAAATGACTGTATCATGGAGTGCAATTAGAGTTTGATGAAATCCCCAGTTCCAGAGGATGAAAGCGCTCAATCTGTGTGTTTTTTATGTGGAAGAATAAAAACATCTTGTACTTAAGAGTTGGCTGACTACACGTGATTCCTGCTACTTACAGTGTATGTTCTGGACTTTTTTTCTTTAGTTTAAAAAAAACATATGAACCAATAATGACAAAGCTACCCTTTACAGAACATAACCACAAAAGGCCACTCAGACTTCTGTAATCACAATCCACCAATTTCAATCCACCAGTTTCAGTCAATTTACACAATCTCTGCAGAAGTAAACGTCATCTGAATAATTCCACATTAAAGAGATCTGTAACTAATGAAGAGGTTGCTGCTGACAAACAACTTTGCATTTCAGTGTTTCATGTACAAATTCAACCTTTGAGGAATAAATTGCCCATGTTACATTTAAAAAAATGGTAAACTGAAGGTAATATTATATGGCTGTCATAACAGGAAAAAGTTCATAGTTACTATGCACTTCATTGAATGGAGGACACAGGAGTGCAGCGCCCCCATCTCCCCTTAAAGGCACTGCAATATCAGCATTAAATCTACATGGTGTGGGAGTAGAACCCACAGCCTTCTGCATCAAAGGCAAGTATGCTACCAGCATTGCTTTTGAATTTGATATCTCAAACACTGATGATAGCCATTTGCTAAGCAAAACAGTTACACATTGAAAACAGACTTAGTATGAGCAACAGTAAACTTCTCTTCCCTTGAAACTCAACATTCCATGAAAATGCACAGAAACTCAACATAGGTTCATAGGTAGGTACTAGGCTATCTGCCTGAGGGTATTTTTAAGCCTAGCCATAGTGTGTCAGCTTTCACCACCCCCATTGATTAATTAACTGAGCCTCTGGCAAGCAGAGCCAATGAAGTGATCCCAGGGGTGTATTTTCTGTTACCCATCCACATGTCAAGGCTTCTCTTGAAGAGTGTTAGTGAGGAGCTCTGCCTAATGTAGTTAGGAATTTTGTTCCAAAGCATTAGGAGTCTCTGTGACAGGAATCTATCCCTCCAGCATGTTCTATTTATTGTTGTGGCGAGGTTTAGCTCACTAAAGCACGTGGCTCGCAGTGACTTGGATTTCTTTAGGTGGAGCATGTCCATCAGTTCTGAGTTGGACATGGCTTTGTAAGTCAGGCAGAGATCACCTCTGAGTAAGCGATATGCCACTGAGTACAGCTGGAGTTTTTTCAGTCGGGCTGCATAGGACATATGTTTGAGGCCAGTAATCCTCTTGGTGAGGTGCTTTTGTGGTCTTTCCAGCTGTTGGAAGTGTCTTGTGAGGTGCATCCCAAATGGGGCATTGTACTCTATGATGGGTCTGATGAGTGACGAATAGAGGGGCACTATAACCTCTTTATTTCTAGATGCAAACCCCTTAGTAATTAGATGGGCCACATAGAAGGATTTCCTAACTACTTTGGCAATATGATTGTCAAAGGAGAGATTACTATCTACCTGGGTCCTCAGATCTCTTATTACCTCTTCTGTATTAAGGAGGCTGCCGCCTGTGTGGTAATTTGTGGGTGTTTTGTTTTTCCCAAACGGGATGACTATGCATTTTTTGGCATTTAGCTTGAGGCCATGACTTTGACACCAGGTGTCTGTCTCAGTAAGGCCTTTTTAAAGGATGTCCGTGTCAGCCGGAGAGTCAATTATGGCTCCCAGTTTGCAGTCATCGGCGAACTTGGTTAGCCATAGTCCTCCTGTGTTTGCCTGTACTTCTGAGAAATATATGCCGAACAGTAGGGGTCCCAAAACAGAGCCTTTTTGTTTTAAAAATACACAGAAACTCGACATTCTTTGAAAATGCAACGAAACGCAACAGTCCTTAAAAATACACCTGCTTGAGACAGTGTGGTAGTTGGTGTAGAGGATTCGGGCTCTGGTATCCTGTAAACAAGGTACAGCATTTGAGCCTGAATAACTTAACCAACCTACCATCGCTTCTGGAGCATTTTACATAGACAGGTACACACACACCTCTCTAACCTGTTTCATGTTTGTAATTGTAATTCTCCATAAAAACCTCTGCTTGCTTATCTCTTTCTAACAGCACAGCAATTCTCCATAACCTCAGTAGTGTTTAAATGATACTACTAAGGGCGTACTCAGCTGCATTCTTAAAGAAGAAATGTAACACCTGCAGAGAGTGTTCTTAGAGAAGGAATGCAAGTACGTTCTTAAAGAAAAAAATGTATGTTTTGTGACACCCCGGGGGCCAAGGCTGCAGACCATAAGCAACTGCCGAGGTGCAAGAAAATGAGACTTTTGGGTGTAAGGGAGGAGCATTCTTGTTTTGTTGACATGTGACTTCACTGAGTGAATTGTCATGGGTATATGTCCATCTACAAACTTGGAAGTATCTGGAAGAAAATGAAGAGTGCGGATTAGTGATGAGGATAGCTTAACCATGGTCCTCATCAAAGAAGTTTCTCTTCATCAAGCAACTGAATATGACAAGAAACGTCCTGTTCTTTACTCATCAGAAGAAGAGAAAGGGGAACATTAATAGTTCTCATGATTGCATAGCAGTAAGCCTTATGCTGACCTGGTAAGAATACAGCAGGAGGATGAGTCAGAAGGAAACCTTTATTATTTTTTTTCAAAACCCTAGTGCAGACAGTGAAACAGTATTTCTAAAAATATTCTGTAAAGTATCTGTGAACTGACGGTCATGTTGTTGATTTGTTTAATCATTTTTGTTGCTCAGGAAAATCTGACTAGGCATAGTCCATTTTCATTGGAGGCCTTGGGAGAAAAGCTTTGCATATAAATCACATGAATATGTTGCTTTTGTAATTAATTGGTGGTAGTCTTGTCGTCTTTAAAACAGTCATTAATTATATAATTGTTTAACACAGTCAAATATTAATACAGAGAAAGACTTTACTAACATGTATGTTTTGCATTTACAACTTGACAACAATTCCACATCTTGTATTCAGCATTTATAAGTAAAGAAAGTGCAAAACAGTTCACACTGAAAACGTAGCTTCCCAAGGAACTAACATGTTGTTTAATCTAATTGCAATCAGTTTTGTTCTCAAAACGCATCCAATAGCGTCATCAGACAAGTAGTGAAACTCCAACTTACTTATAACAGTCCAACATGATCATGTGATTAAACATAACAATCATACATCTCACTCACTGTTTCAATATTTTAACTTAAAAAACATGCTAAGTTGACACTGTCATTCAAACCATGCAATTTAAATTCATGAAATCCACACACATTAAATCGATGTCATCACAGTGATTTGTTTGGAGCATTTGACAAAGGCTTTAATTAAAGGAGAATGGTAAGTACTATTTTCTCTCCACAGAGTGTCTTTTGAGGGAGAAACTTTGGGCAGTCATTTGAATGAATAGTAATGCAGTTGTGCAAGTTGGAGAGCGAGTCATTTGGAGCTTATGGTATCAACAAGCTGAAAGGTTTTGTTAAACAGAATGTCTCTCCCTTTGATGCTTACATGACTGAAGGAGACAATACGGATATAGAACAGTTACTCAAGGATTATGCACTTTCAGTACAGAGCACCTTAATGGGACAATCTTTATTTTAATGAATGTCCATGTGTTTAGGTGTTTAGGACTGATACTCAAAGGGCTTTGAGTTGATAAAATACTTTTGAGGAAAGAAATTAACATGGCATTGTATAAAGAGCTGGTGCAAATGTAAGAAGAAGCAAGCAAAAGGCGTTCATGAGAGTGCTTGTGAAATATATTGAAACTGAAATGGACAATTTGTTAAAATATCTTGAATCAATTCAGATGTCTTGTGTTTTCAACAGAATGTCTGCTAACAGAATTGTTAATGTTTTTGAATTAGCAGATAGAAAATAAAAAAAAAAAAAAAAAGAAATATCCAGAATTAGATTACATTCACATGAAAGTAGAGGTAACTATTAATGTATGAAAAATGTGCATAGATTGTTAAATAAATATATTATATATATGGATAAATGTGCAGTAGATGTTGAATGTTGAGCATTTGATTAGTTATAATGTTAAGTTGTCAATCTCGCCTTCATTCTTGCTGGATGGGTTCGGAGCCGAACCTTGGCTCCGACTCGGCCTATTACTAAAGCTCGAGAGCTATTTTTACCGGCTCAAGGCTATCCTGTGTCCCATAATGCTAGGCGTGATATACCCAGATCTCGATTGCCGCTTCAGCTACGAGGTTGCGTCTTTTTGCCAGCCCAGATTGTATTAATATTTTTTCTTGGTTTTAGTCAGCTCTTTAGGTTAAAATATTAGCGATAATGTTTTATAGTTACTACCCTTTAGATCCCTGTTTAGGATTCCCTTTCAGGTAGTTTTTGATACAGTTTTTTCCCCTCACCTAATAGTTAGGCCCTTGGCCAACCCTCTTCCATACTTTTTGTCTGTAGTTGTATGTGTGTGCCTAGTTAGATTGTATTAATAAGTGTGGGGTTTTGTTATATTATTCTGGTCTGTTACAACCTTTTTGTGTGTGTTGTGTTTGGCTGATTGTGTCTAGACCTCCCTTAGTCATCCCAGTCTGCCAGTCATCTTTTTTCGGGATGTCTAAGGACACTAAGGTCTCGGGCTTCAAGAAGTGTGACTCGTGCTGTCAGAAGATGTGTCTGACAGACGGTCACACTTCTTGTGTATATTGCTTGGGCCCTCTGCACCTGCAGGATTCTTGTTCTGTCTGCCATGCGTTCAGTCCAAGAGTCCTGCAGGAACGCAGAAACAAACTTATTTTGAGAGGCTTGTTAAAGCCTGAAAGTTCCCCGGCTAAGCCTTTGTCGGGTAAACCTTCTAAGTCCGCCAAACCATCGGCTCCATGTTCGGAGCCGTTGCCGAGCAGTGCTACTACTACCATGGCATCGGTTCCGGATGGAACCGATGATTCGAGGCCTCAGTTGGCTCCGACTCTGCTGTCAGAGCCGTCTTCGAGCAAGAAGCTTTCCAGGTCTCCTTCCCTGGAATCAGTCCATTCAGCTCCGAAGTCTCCCTTGTTATCGGAGCGGAGTCACAGGTCCCATTCCTCTCGGTCTTCCAGGCTGTCAGACCATGACCTCGAGAGGGTAGTTAGCATACTACTTAAGTCGCAGGCACTGGCCCAAATGTTGCATAGCCCTCCTCATCAGGCAGTGGCTTTCACTACTCCCTCTTCGATTCCTCCTCCGACTCTTCCTGTGAGTTTGGAGCCGGAGATCATAGGGATCGGGACCGTTAAAACATCGGAGCCGCTACCACCCCTTGCGGCAGGCGCCGGGACACTCTCATCGGCTCCGAGTGGCATCGGACCCTTGTTCGACCCCATTCTCCCTCTCGGAGCTTCGGCACAGGTGAGTTCGGCCCCGACATCGGCCTCAGAGCCATCCCTCTCGGTGCCGGGAGGAGTCCTTGTCTCTTCGGAGCAGGGACCCCCTTCCCTGCCTGACAGGGGCGCCTTTGAGGTCATGAGGAGTGTGCTGGCCCCTGTGCCTGCTCCACAGTCGGCTCCTTCGGCTCCTCCCTCTATGGTGCCTGCTTCAGTCTCTATCCGCTCTCTCGATCCCAAGCGTGGAGAACCGACACTACAGGTAGCCCCATTGGGCGTATCATCCTCTTCCGAGGCCTCCCTTGATCCTTCAGAGGAGCACCCTTGAAAGAGAAAATGCAAGAGGAAGCATGTAGACTCCCCTGAGTCAGTCACATTGGACACTGACTTGGATGACTCAGAAGGGTCCCCAAGGTCCCCCTCTGAGGATGTCTCATTTTCTGACATCCTGGAAATTCTTAAGCAGAGGGGAAACTGGTCTGTCCTTAACCCTTCTGAGGACGAGTCGGTGTACATGGATGCGTTCGGTTCTCGCCCTTCCACCTCCTGGGTGTCTCCGCCTTTCGACCCTCTCATGGATGTGGTGGCTTGAAAGGCGTGGATGGTTCCTGATACTATAGAACCAACTCCCCGGAGGCCTACAAAATTTATTACAGCCCCTTCTGACAAGCAGTTTCTAACTAAGGGAGTCCCTGTTGATGCCATGGTGGTGGCGGTGGCCACTAAAAAGGATTTGGCTGACCCTTCAGTACCTGTCCATCCTCCTAATAAGGAATCTAGGACTATGGGCAGGTATGGCAAGCGGATGTTTTCCTCAGCGACCTTTGCTATGCGGTCGCTGAATTATTTGTGCCATTTCACCCGTCTCCAGAGAGACCTTCTCAAGGAACTGGGTGATACCTTACAGGACCCATCAGCTGCGGGGTCTCAGGAAAAGATCAACTCCCAGCTGCGGACCCTAAACTCTATTGTCAACTCCTCTGTGCGGCTCATTTCCTATGCAGCCGATGGAGCGAGTAGGGCTGCAGGCACGGGCGTCGCTCTAAGGAGACATGCCTGGAATCGGCTTTGCAATTTTGCTGACCCCTTCAAAGCATCCTTCACTAACACCCCCTTTGATGGCTCTGCCTTGTTTGGACCTCAAATGAAGGATACATTGACCAGGTGCGAGCAGGAAAGCAAGGCTCTCTCTGCTGTAGGAGTCCATTTTTCTACCCCTTCTAGACCATACCCTAAGGGTCAGAAAGGTGGGAAAATGTGGTTCCGCAAACCTCAGGGAGTACTGCCTGATGCACGTGGTGAGCTTCCCTCCAGAGGCAGAGGAGGGAACAATAACAGACACTGCCCGAGGGGCAGGGGGGGTCCGCAGAATCAGGGTAGTAGAGAATCCTTCTCTGACAAACTCTTCCAGCACCCCTGAGGAGCTGCCCGACTGTCCACCTTCGGAGGCATTCGGGGGAAGACTATCACTGTACCCAGAAGCCTGGCATTCCCTCACACAAGACAATTGGGTACGGTCGATCATATCCGAGGGTTACAAAATCCCCTTTATTCATACCCCTCAACCGCCAAAAGGGCCCCTTCCAGACGTTCCACCCGGTCTAAGGGATCAAGCAGCATTAGAAATTTCAAAGCTGCTAGGAAAAAGAGACATCCAACCAGTCCCAGCAGACCAACCAGGATCTGGAGTCTACTCCAAGTTCTTTTTGGTACCAAAAAAGACAGGGGACTGGAGACCTATTTTGGATCTCGGCAGGCTGAACAAGTCTGTTCAAAGAACGAAATTCCGGATGGTCATGCTTCAGTCCATTCTACCATTCCTGGGTCAGGACGATTGGATGTGCTCTATAGACTTTCAGGATGCGTACTATCATATCAAAATGAACAGACGCTCCAGGAGGTTTCTCCGCTTCCGGATGGGAGCCAGTCACTACCAATTCAGAGCCCTGCCCTTTGGCCTCACCACAGCCCCCAGGGTGTTTACCAAATGCATGGCAGTGGTTGCGGCTCACTTGAGATGAAAAGGATTCCAGATGTTTCCATACTTAGATGACTGGCTCCTTACTGCCACCACCAAGCGTCAGCTACTCCATTCCAGAGATTATACCCTCCAAATTTGCAACGAGCTAGTTATCTCTATAAACTCTGAAAAGTCTGCCTTGTCGCCTTGTCAGTCTATTACCTTCATAGGCGCTGTTTTAAACACTGTCGAACTGTCCACAAAACTGCCTGTACAAAGGGTTTCAGACATTCGAGGTCATGTTCAAATCCTACTACAAGAGAGCAGAGTCCAGGCCAGATTCGTACTAAAAACCCTAGGTCTCATGCCAGCAGCTATCACATTACTTCCCCTAGCTCGTTTTCACATGCGGATCCTGCAATGGATGCTGTTTTCCCAGTGGTCCTTTCAACAGCTTTCAATGTCACACAGCATTCAACAGCTTTCAATGTCACACAGCATTCTAATCACTCAGTCATGCAAAAGACACCTTTCGTGGTGGATGGTCTCCCCTCAGGTTCTTCATGGCAGACCCTTTGTCCTTCCTCCTCCCATGGCTACTGTGACAACGGATGCCTTCCTGATCGGGTGGGGGGGGGCATTTTCAGGGCAGGACAGTCCAGGGCACATGGCAGCCTTTCGAAAGCCACCTGCACATAAATGTCCTGGAAATGAGAGCGGTACTTTTAGCGTTGCAGGCCCTTCAAGACTCTCTACCCACTGGGACTATTGCAATTCAGACAGACAATATGTCTGTAGTGTGGTACATCAACAAGCAGGGCGGAACCAGGTCCTACCCCCTATGTTGAGAAGCACTCAGACTGTGGCAGTGGGCGATCTCTTCTCAATGGTTTCTGGTAGCAACGCATATCCCCGGGAAGTCCAACGTCATAGCGGACAGGCTGAGCAGAGCCATTCTCATGCCCCACGAGTGGTCTCTCAACCAGCTAGTAGCGGAAAAAATCTTCAGGAGGTGGGGTCAGCCTTGCTGCGATCTTTTTGCTACCCCTCAAAACAGCAAGTGCCCAGATTTCACCCTCTTCCCTCTCCCAGGTCTTCCCCCCCAGAGACGCTCTAGTCCACGATTGGCCCCTGGGTCTTCTGTATGCCTTTCCCCCTTTTCCCTTAATTACTCAGCTAATCCAGAAAGCAACTGTTTTGAGATCCAGAATGATCCTTGTTGCCCCTTACTGGCCTCGACAAATTTGGTTTCCGTTCCTGCAACGTCATCTACTAGATCAACCCTGGCATCTGGACCCAGCGCCAGATCTTCTGACACATCAGTCGGGCGGGCTGCATCAATCTCTCCAATCTCTCAACCTCACAGCTTGGTTGCTCCACTTCCAACCCTAGCCAGGCTTCCCTCAATATCTCATTCAGTTTGTGACATTATCCTCGCTTCGCACAAGTCTACCATCAGAAAGACTTATGCTAGCAAATGGAAGTGTTTCTCTGTTTGGGCAAGGGAAAAACAAGTTGACCCTTCTACAGCCCATGTCCATACAGTCTTAGACTTTTTGGCAGAAATTTTTCAAATGGGATCTTCTTTGGCCACCATCAGAGTTCATTTGGCAGCCATTGCGAATTTTCACATTGGTTTGTCAGAGACCAGCATTATGTCACACAAACTTTGTAAAGCCTTTCTAAAAGGAACCCTCTTACTTAGGCCCCCGGTAAAAGATCCTCCCCCACCATGGAACCTAAATTTGGTGCTGTCGTCTTTAATTCTCCCTCCCTTTGAACCTGCGGCTTCCTGTTCATTAAAGTTGCTCTCTTGGAAAACTCTGTTTTTAGTAGCCATCACTTCAGCAAGAAGGGTATCAGAGCTTCAAGCCCTTTGTGTTCGCCCTCCTTACCTTGTTTTTCATAAACATAGAGTGTCACTTAGGACTAGTCCGTCCTTTTTACCCAATGTACTCTCTGGAAAAAATGTCAATCAGACCATCGATCTTCCTGTTTTCTTCCCACTTTATACCAATAGGTCTGAAAAGAAGTTACATTGTTTAGACGTTCACCGTCAATTACGCTTCTACCTGGATAGAACCAAGCAGATGAGGAAATCAGGACAGCTCTTCCTGTCTTACGCAAAAGGGAAACGAGGCCTACCAGTTTCCAAAGTAATCTTGTCCAGGTGGTTGACCTCTGTTATCATGTTGATTTACCAATTGAGACATAAAGAGCTCCCTATTATGCCCAGAGCTCATTCAACCAGAGAATTAGCTTCTTCAGTAGCCTTTCAGGCAAGATTGCCAATGGATTCCATTTGTGCAGCGGCCACATGGGCCTCTCCTCATACCTTCATTTCTCATTACAAGCTGGACATGGCCTCTAGAAGTAGGGCTGATTTTGGTTCCACTGTACTCAAGAGTTTGTTCCATTGAGCCACCCAGGACTAAGGTGCTAGGGACGCTGTCCCATCCAACAAGAATGAAGGCGAGATTGACAACTTAACATTGAGAAGTTATGTACTTACTATAACGTTCCATGTTAGTTGTCTTCTTCTCGCCTTCTTTCTTCTGTCCCACCCTCCATCCCCCTAGCCTGGCAAGACCGAGAGTATCTTCTGGGATGTGTTATCATCAGAGTTATCTCCTTAGCTACCTCTTTCCCTTTCTTGGTAACTCTTATAAGAGTTTTTTATACCTAGATGTGTAGAGGTAGATATATATATTTATATATATATATATATATATATATATATATATATTCTCTGTCATGGTGGGGACATGTATGTCCATAGTGTTAGCTATCAAACGAGATCTGGGTATATCACACCTAGCATTATGGGACATAGGATACCCTCGAGCCAGTAAAAATAGCTCTCGAGCTTTAGTAATAGGCCGAGTCGGAGCCGAGGTTCGGCTCCGAACCCAACCAGCAAGAAAGAAGGCTAGAAGAAGACAACTAACATGGAACGTTATGGTAAGTACATAACTTCTCATTAGTGGGTTTGTCAGATAGATAATAGATCATGTGATTAGTGCTTAGAAATTCAAAGAAATGGAGGTGAAGGAAGGAGCTAGATAGGGGTAGAAAATGTTAATATTATAGTTAAAAGGAGGGATGTAAAGCAGGTTCAGAGACAGTTGTGTGTAAGACTATAATAAGGTTTCTATTAGAAGTATAGAGGTGGGGGTAAAAGCAGTGTCACAAAATAAAGTATATAGCTGAAAGATGCTAGTAAAACTGTTCAGGTATAGACAAAGACGCGTTGTGGAATAGATTTGGAAAAAAGAGAAATGGTTTGACGATTTGGCAAGTTGAAGATAACAGTGACATTTATCCTCGAGATGTACCAAAGCAGATCCATCAGTTTGATAGATGAAGTTTTAGTTGTCTTTTAAATATGTTTTCATTATGAATGGATGTTAATGTTTCTGGTATGTGGTTCCACAGCTTAGCTACACTATTAGAGTTACCTGCAGTATGAGATAATTTGGTTATAGTGATTAGTGTTTTTTTTTCTAGAGCATAAAATTCTATTGGGGGAGTAGTGTTGCATTAAGTTGTTAAGGGCTGGGCAATTGTCTGGCTTATAGAGAAGTCTGTGTATTTTAGTTCGCTGGCAAACACATAGGTGATGTATTAGTTGTAACCGGTTTAATTCTCTAAGGGCTAGGCAGTGATATGTTTTATTGTTACAGTTTACTGCAAATTTGGTTATTTTATTATAACATGTACAGTTGTGAGACTTGAAGTTTAATGAAGATTGGAGCAGCTTAAAGGAGAAGTGGCAGTAAGAAAGCAGAAGTTATATATCTTCTAGCTATGTCAGTGAGGTAGGGTTTTAATAGGTCTAATTTCTCCAAGTCTTTTGTGTTTCTAGTACCATGACGGGAATGGGCCCCATTCTCGAGTCAAAGTATGATTAAGGCTTATGAAATTAGTACTGTTTCAGTCTTTGATGTTAGCCAGATGTGCTCTTCGCAGCACCCACACTGTGCCCAGAACTGACTCCTCTTGTAATTCATATGAAGTTAAATGTATGGGTAGCATATCTAAATATAGCTGTAAATTCTATTTTCTGAGACCCATTGCACCTACTATTAATAGAACTGTCCAGGTATCCTTCTTCTACTTTGCCCTCATGTCTGCCTGCAAATCCTGGTATTTTATGACCTTGTGTCTCTCTCTACATAAAACACTGTAATCACTGAGTGTAGCAATTTCAGTGATCAATGCTACTTTTGTCTTCTCTTCATAGACTACTATATCAGGTTTCCTCAAATCTATTTTGTGAACTGTTGGTAATGGGTGTTCCTGTATGATATAAACATCATTCTCATTAATGCTTTGTGGCTCACATTTCCAGTAATTCTCAGCTACTTCTGTATTGTAATATTTACATAATCCCCAATGTAACACTGTCGCAACATTATTATGGCTTTCGGTATACACATACTCTGCCATTAATGTATATCACATCCAACAGTGGGTGTGGGGTTGTTTCCTGTTCTGTTTCACAAAACCTGCATTTGTCTGTTTCTCCCACTTGTTCAGTGGACTTTGGAAAACAACATATATGTAATCCACTGTCCTGGGCCACCAGTATTAACCATTTATCTTTTGATTTAAATTCACCTTTCCTTAACCATTCCTGCATCAGATCCTGATCAACATAAGGCTTTTCCAGGACTTTTCTGTAAATGCAACTATATTTATGCCTTTTCCACATTTCGTGCCTTCTCATCAGATGCTTCTGCTCATATTTTTTCTTTTATTTTTTGGCACATTCAGTTGCTGATGATCATTGTCTGCTTCTGGTTTGATTTCCATTCCCACGTGATGCTATTTTTCTGCTAATCTAAGCAGGAAAGTCATCTTGATGTGTTTTCCTCATGTTTTAAAACTTTCACTATGTTTTGATCTAGTGAAGTCAGCATATAGCATATACTAATCAATCGAACCATAGTAGAAGCTAAAATTCCCACTATCTGGAAAATATTGTATGTAATCCCACTTCACAAAGGAGGCAGCCCTACTGAATTCTCCAATTATAGGCCAATAGCTGTACTCTCTCCACTTGCAAAGATTATGGAAAAATGTATTCATAAACAACTCATGCACCACCTAATCCAGAATCACCTTATGGCAGACACTCAGCATGGCTTCCGTCCTCATCACAGCACTATTTCAGCCCTCCTAGCCTTTACCAACACCTTAAACCATAATCGCAACAATAATTATATATCCTCAGCCCTCTTCTTGGATCTTTCCAAGGCATTCGATGTGGTTGATCACCAACTTTTAATCCACACCTTGCAAACATTCTGTCTAGATACTAGAGCCCTTCAGTGGTTTTAATCCTACCTGAATGGTCGACAGCAGGCTGTCCACTGGGAGAACAAACTCTTTAATCTTCTACCTAACACCCTTGGAGTACCACAAGGCTCTATACTATGGCCCTTGCTGTTCTCCATCTTCATTAATGACCTTTATACTGTCATCCCAAAAGTCAGCTGTATCCAATATGCTGATGACTCTATATCCAATATGCTGATGACTCTACTCTGATTTGCTCAGCCACATCTCCAATAGAGTTATGGTCAGCTACCCAGACCACCTTTAATACAATAGAAAACTGGCTTTCTGAACGTTGTCTGATCCTAAATCCCAAAAAAACTAAAATGCTGTTATTTTCACCAACACGTAGGTATACCACTTTCACCTTTACCATAAAGTCAAATGATGGCACAATAATCTCCCCTGACCCCTCTACAAAACTATTAGGTGTCATCATAGATAATAATCTAACATTCGACCTACATGTTAACCAAACTATCAAAACCATCAATAAAAAACTAGGGTCACTTTACAGAATAAAAGCCTTCCTAACCCCTCCAGCTAAAATTGCCATAGCTCGCTCTCACCTTCTTTCAACCCTTCTGTATGCATCCCCTCTACTCTTGAATTTAAACAAGACTGTCCTTAACAAACTCTCAATTTGCTACAACCACATTGCCAGGTTTGCCACTGGGCTGCCTTTTAGGACATATCATTGCATCAATCTAAATCCGCTTGGGTGGCTTGAACTACCCAACCTAATCCAGTATAACCAACTGATTATGGCCTATAAAATCCTCTATAATACGGACAATACTCCTGCACTTAAAAATATTATCACCCCCTATAACAATCCTAAACCACTTCTATCCTCTAACAAACTACTTCCTTTATATCACATTCCTAGCCCACACTGATATTATTTTTTTGTGTTGCAGCTTACCTGCTTTAAATGTTGATCTGATGATGTCATCTTCATTCGTTCATTAACCTGTGGATCTCAGTTCTGATCCTTGGAACCAATGTGGCTGCTTCACGAGCTTGAGATTCGAAGCTTGAGCTGCTCCTCCCCTACCTATAATGCCTCTTTCCCCCAAAAAGTACCCCAGATCTCGTTTGCCATTCATGGATCAAGCAGCGAGGTTTTCAGTGCTTTTCATCTCCTCCTTTTTTGAGTGAGTTTTTCACAGTAAGTGTTATTTTTCAAGTTGTACCCTTTATCTGTCACCTTTCTTTCTTTATTGGGTCTAGTTATACTGGTATTTTGTATTTGTAGTTCAAGTTTCTGTCCGACATAGTCCCTTTCACAACTTTTTCTTCTTCTGACCTTTGCCTTAAAAAAAAAAAAAAAAAAAAAAAAAGACTTATTTTGTTGTGTCCAATCCTAAGTTAGTCAGGGCTGATAAGCCCTTAAGATTTAAGAAGTGTACTTCCTGTGGGCATAAGATTCCCTTGTTTGATGTCCACAGGGAGTATGTCTATTGTTTAGGGCCTACTCACTTGAACAATGACTGTTCTATTTTTGCAGTCTTTCACCCACAAGCTCTAGCAGATCCCTGCAACAAACTGATTATTAAGGGGTTGTTACCTGCTTCTTTCCCTTCTTCTCTTCCTTCTTTGTTAGGGGCTCAACCCCCCTCCAGGAAGCAAAAAAAGGCCCAGGAACCCAGAAAACAGCTTCCCAACTGGTCTTCATCCTCACAGAGTCTGCAAAAACGGTGCCCAGACCCTCAGAACCGAAGGTTTCAGAACCATCCCCCTCAGTTCAGTCAGTCGCCTCTCCGCTCCAGACCTCAGTTCCTAGTTCGGGGCAGAGTGTCTTAGTTCAGAGATCTCCTCTCCAGGAGACTTACCCAAAAAGGACATCTAAACCTGCTTCCACTTCCTCCTCAATCAGGTCTTCTAGGACCCTTTCAGACAAGGACATTGGTAGATTGATGAGGCAATTTCTTGAACCTCAGATTCAGATGGGGATTTTGCCTGCTTCATCCCCCTCTGGATCTGTGAGACTGTCCCCTTGCTGCTCTGTGGCTCCTTCTCTGATCCAACCCTCTGTTTCTGAGTCATTAGTTCCATTAGTTTTGGGAAGCGGGGTGTTAGAGCCAATAGTCATCACATCTTTGCCCCCATCTACCTCCCCAACGAAGTTGGCACCGACAGTGTCAGTTCTCAGTGTGTCTTGGAGCCATAGCCTCGATGTTGGTTGTGGGGGGTGACTTTGACTCCAACGTTTCGGAGTTGTCACTTCTCCTAGGAGTGTTGACATTCGACAGTTTGGCTGCAACTCCCCCTTCGGGGCAGGAGGCTCAGGGCCCCCGGGGGTTGTCTGCTGTGATGACCTCAGCCCTAGGAGGACTTTTCTTTGGTGTTCAGAGCCCTTCTGCCTTCGAATTGGTGGAGAGGGTTTTCCCATTCTGAGAGAACCTCGGTTCTCACCCCTGCAAAACCTCCTGTTGTCTCCACCAGACCTGTCTATGAGTTCTTAACTACCACATGGACAGCTGGTCCCAGGAAGCCTCCAGACTGTCCCATCTGTGGAACCCCACATTTATTTTATTTTATTTTACATTTGTTTACTGGGAAAGTCTGACTGGATATATGTCGATTTTCAGCTGTGGCCCGGGGAGAAAAGCTCCAGAAAGCAGAGTATAAATACATTAGGAATAATAGAAACATTTAGAGATAAGTATAATATGTAGTTTTCAATAGGGTGACAAACATGTTTAAAACAGAGTAGACAACATCAAAATCTTGCGGCTTCAATTTCAAACAATAATACATGGAGTTATGGGCTAAGTTCCTTCAAGAATTCGTACACTTATTAGAGTATAAGATTGAAATGCTTAGGGAAAGTTTGCAGGAACAGCAGGTAGTGATTAGTCGGGGTTTAAGCAGGGACACTGCCAATGCTGTTGGAAGTGTAGTTTGAGGCTTTTTTTGAAATGGGTTAAGGAGGATTGACGAGTAAGTTCGGCAGGTCGCATATTCCAAGATGTTCATCGTGTTTCACTGTTGCAGTCATTACAATTGGGTTATCCTGCTGGCAGGCTACCCGCAGTCGGCCTGAATTCCAAAGTCCTGGTCCGGCGTCGGTTGCTGTCGCCTCCTCCCTGACGTCAGTGTGCCAGGGGTATAAAAGATGCAGCCGATGCCATTTTCTTCAGTCTTTCTTGCCGCGCGGTGTCGAAGCAAAAGCAGTTCGCAAGTGCCGGTCGGCCGATTCCTGAGATTTTCAAGTTCGAATTTCAGATCCGAAGTCTTCATTAAAGCTAAGTACCCCGTTGGGGAAACTTTTTTCTTGCTCCAGACTGATGTCTGAAAAAGTTAATAATTGTATTTCTTGTGGAAAGCAAATACCTCATAAGGATTTTCATTCTTACTGTATTCCTTGCCTAGGACCTGACCACGACGTTGCTAGTTTTCGGTTTTGTGCTGGATTTAACCAACGCACTATTAAGCGTTGGTACGATTTTGCATTTCATTATTTTGTCAGAAGATTTAATTATATAATGCCATCAGAACAGCCGACTACCGGAATTTATAAAAAATGCAAAGACAAAGAAAAGGACAGGCATCCGAGGTCCAAAACTGACGACGAGGCTTCGGCTAGGCCAGTCGCCGGTTCTCAGTGAGGTGCTTTCGCAGCCCCTGACGCCCACTACCTCAGAGTCACAGGCCGCTTCCAACTCCCATGTGGAGCCGACCTGGCCGCTGGAAACTCAAGGTATTGGACCCTCGGAAGCTATTCCCTTAAATGGGTCCTGAGCCGCTGAGCAGGCATCGGCTTCTGAGGGTGTTTTCAGGCATACACAGTTTTATGTAAAAACGACTTCAGCTTCAAAGGCAAAGACTAAAGCACCTCTAAAGACAAAGAAACAAGTACAACATTCCCCTGGTCAGGCCTCCATGCCTAAAAAACAGATGCTTAAAATGGCCGAAGACCTAATTACTTTGATCAGGGGTTCCCATCCCCCCCCCCAGATAAGAGACCTAGGCAAGAGACAGAATATGAATCTTCAGATCAGGTTTCCATTTCCTCCGATTCCTCTTCTGAACAGGGATACTCTCTTCCTCCTTATGAGGATTCTGATGCTGAAGAATGTATCCATTCAGCCTGTCCTCCTGAAGATTATTCTTTTGGGGAGACCCTGCATACTGTGAGGGAGCATTTTCACTGGGAGAGCCAAGATTACTCAGAATCTAAGAGGCTCAGGGATTTTCTTTTACTACCTCAGCACAGGCCCCTTGCTAGTCCTCCTGTTTTAGACATTGTAGATGATGTATTTATAGAGTCCAGTCTGACTCCTGACTCTTTACCACCAGCTCCTGTTAAACCAGACAGATACTACAGGGTTCCTGATTCACATAAATTTCTTTATAAAAACCCTGCTGCTGACCCAGAAACTATATCTCAAGGTCTCAAAGGGGTCAAGGCGTCCACTGCAAAAAACCCTATCCCCTCTGATAAGGATTCAAGGGCCCTGGACAGATGGGGGAAAAAGATTTACACTTCTGCTACCTTGGCTGTAAAGGCCTTAAATTGTCAGTTTCATATGCTTAAATATCAACAATATCTTATGTCACTACTAAAACAGAAAATGTTGACAAATTCTGAATGTGCAGAAAACAAAGAAATGCAGGTTTATTGCATGCAGCTGAACAAGTGGGAAAGCATACTTTGCAATGTGGTTTTGATTCTCTGGAGGCCTCCTGCAGGGTCGCTGTTACAGGTTCTGTCATTAGGAGGCATGCTTGGTTAAAGGAACAGAATCTGCCTGATCATGTTAAAGCAAAATTATTAGATGCTCCATTACAGCATGATATCTTGTTTGGTATTAAAGCAGAAGAGGTGTTGAAGAAAATGGAGGACAAAGCAAAATCTATACAGACAGTTAAGGATTTCTTACAGGTATAACCTCCCAGATTTAGCAGGAACTGGCCTGCAAAAAATTTGTCCTTTCCAGTGTCAGGTAGGCCACAAAGAGGCAGATACAGATGCCCCAGAGGCAGATCCCAGCCCCAGGGCTCATACAGGTCTAAACAATGGGGTGCTTCTGTCTCCAAAAGCAGAGAAGATAAATCACAGCCATACAGGAAACAGTCTCAATGACTTTCCCCTGCCAGCACCAAGCAATTATCTTCTGGCAGCCCCTTTAGGTGGAAAACTAGCATTTTTTTCACAAAATTGACACATGATCACCCAGGACAAATGGGTCCTGAATATAGTTTCTCAAGGCTACAGGTTCCATTTTCACACCCTGCCAAGGGCAAACGGAATGCCAGCCTGCCACACAGTCAATGGGCAGAGGCTCAAAAACAAGTTTCAGCCCTCATGGACATGAGGCCATTCAGCGAGTGCCACAGCAAGAGCAGGGACTAGGATTTTACTCAAGACTCTTCTTGGTGCCCAGAAAGGACAATGCATGGGGACCAATACTGGACCTGTCTATTCTAAACACGTTTCTGGATATTCTGAAATTCAAAATGTTGACTCTGCAGCAGCTTCTGCCCATGCTGGGCAAGAAGGCATGGCTTGTGACTTTAGACCTAAAAGAGGCATATCTGCATGTCCCAATCCGACATTCATGCAGAAGATACCTCATATTTATAGCTGTCTCAATGCACTACCAATTCTCTGCACTGCCCTTTGGCTTATCTACTGCGCCCAGGGTCTTCACAAAATGCCTGGCACCAGTAATTGCATTTTTCAGACAAAGAGGAATACAAATTTATCCTTACTTGGATGATTGCCTTATTCAAGCAGAGAACAAGGACATTTTACTACAGCATCTGGCGTTTGTAACAAGATTACTAACATGCCTAGGGTACACAGTAAACAAAAAGAAATCAAAACTAGTACCCTCACAAGAGATAATATTCCTGGGTGCAAGCTTAAATACAACTGCCCAGATGGCTAATCTCACGCCAGACAAACAAAGACAACTGACTATTTATTTCAAAATGTTGTCAACAAAGACCCAGTTATCTGCAAGAAAAATTCTGCAGGCTTTGGGCTTCATGGCATCGTGCATTCTGCTATTTCCATATGCAAGACTGCATATGAGGAAACTACAATGGTATCTAAAAAGTGTGTGGGCTCAACATTGCCACAGCCTGGAAAAAATAATTATCCTCATTCCCTGCCTGCAACAGGAGTTTTGATGGTGGGCAAGAGGCCTGTCACCACAACAAAGGACAGCCATTCACCTTACCCACATCCAGGCAGACATCTACAACAGATGCATCAGATTATGCTTGGGGGCCCTTATGGCAGGAAGATGCATTCAGGGCACATGGTCTGCAAGCCAAATGCATCTACATATCAATCAAAAAGAGATGCTAGCTGTTCAAAATGCCCTGACAGCCTTCAAGGATCTACTTCATCCAGGACAACTATTGATAAGGATGGACAGTACTACAGTCATGTGGTACATAAACAAGCAGGGAGGCACACATTCCTACCCCCTCTGCAGATTAGCCATGACTTTGTGGGACACAGCATTGACTTACCAAGTACATCTGCAAGCACAATACCTGCCAGGAAGGTTAAATTATCTGGCAGACGAACTAAGCAGAAACCTAATGGATCCCCACAGATGGAAATTGGATCCAGAAGTCTTCAGCATGATAACAAGGAACTGGGGATGCCCGGACATAGACCTATTTGCCTTGCCTCACAACTGCCAAGTACAGAAATTCTGCACAAGGACTTATCACAAGCTAGCATGGAAAGTGGATGCTCTATCTTTCAGCTGGAAAAACTTAACAGTATATGCCTTTCCTCCCCAAGGTACTCCTAAAGGTCAAACAAGAGAAGCCAAAAATGATACTGATTGCCCAAGACTGGCCCCGCCAGCACTGGTACCCAATCCTAAAGAGCTTGTCTCAGTGTCCAGCCTGGACATTGCCTCAAATTCCTCACTTATTGACCCAACAAAACAGTCAGATCCTGCACAGCCATCTCAGGACCTTAAACCTGGCAGCATGGTGGATAATATAACCATTCAAAACATGCCTCTGTCTAAAGCAGTGATGAATGTTATTTTGGAGGCCAGGAGGCCTAGCACCAGAAAATCTTATGCAGAAAAGTGGAAGAGATTCTGTGCTTGGAACCAGGCACAAGGAATTGGCACGATTCAACCAAATATTCCTTCGATTTTACAATACTTAACTGAGATGCTGGACAAAGGCCTATCCTTTTCCTCAATTAAGATTCATGCCTCTGCCATTTCAGCTCACTACAATACAGAACCCACCTCTATTTTCTCATCCATTACTAAGGCAGTACCTCAGAGGGGCCAAAAACATAAGACCTCCAAGGAGAGTGCCAATACCTACATGGGACCTAAATTATGTCTTGGAAAAACTCACACTGCCTCCTTTTGAGCCAGCCTCTACAGGTGATATAAAATTCTTATCTTGGAAAACAGCTCTGCTCCTAGCAATAACCTCTGCAAGATGAGTCTCAGAGTTACAGGCACTCATGGCTGTGGAACCCTTTATCACTTTCCATCAGGACAGGGTTTCTCTGAGGACAAACCCGACATTTATGCCTAAGGTAGTGTCCATTGTGGCCCTGAATCAAGCAATTAATTTGCCTACCTTTTATCCAAACCCACAGAATAAAGGTGAGAGACTTCTGCATTCTTTGGACATTCACAGGCAGCTACACTTCTCTTTGGACAGAACCAAAGCTTTCAGACAGACTGAGCAACTTCTAGTGGCATATGCTGCAGGATCACAAGGAAATGCTATCTCAAAGCAGACTATTTCAAAATGGATAGGCCACTGCATTCGTTTCTGCTATTCACAGCATGGCAAATCAGTGCCTAAGGGCATTAGGCCACATTCAACCAGAGTAGCAGCCACTTCAGCAGCCTTCCTCAGAGGAGTGCCAACCAAAGACGTCTTAGAGGCTGCAACTTGGAGCTCAGTGCATACTTTTACAAAGCACTATCACTTACCTCTCTACTCTAAATCTAGAGCAGGCTTTGCCACTGCAGTTCTGCAGGGCCTCATAGCCTCTCCTAATCCTATTTAGCCCCAGCCGCCTAACCTTAGCTTTGGGATTCTACCCAATTGCAATGACTGCAACAGTGAAACACGATGAACATAGTACAGTTGTGTACCTACCATAAATGTAGATGTTCAAGTGTATTCACTGTTGCAGTCCAGGTTACCCACCTACCATCCCACTTTCCTTTGCTGGGCCTTATCTGTACTTCTCTATTCTATACAACCTATGTGGTGTATTTGCTTATAGATGAAGGTAGAGTTTTACTTTACCGCATGCATGTTTGGCATAAATTACCCTACCCTTTTGGGGGCACCTGACATCTGGGGCAAACAAAACTGAAGAAAATGGCATCGGCTGCATCTTTTATACCCCTGGCGCACTGACGTCAGGGAGGAGGCGACAGCAACCGACGCCGGACCAGGACTTTGGAATTCAGGCCGACTGCGGGTAGCCTGCCAGCAGGATAACCCAATTGTAATGACTGCAACAGTGAATACACTCAAACATCTGCATTTATGGTAGGTACACAACTGTACTTTTTGCCTACTGAGTTGGTGAATAGTGAATCCCCAGCCACATTTATGTTCTCATTTGTTTGTACCAGCAGTTTGTCAGGAGAGCGTAGTGTCCTCAGATTGCTGTATGGTTTGATGATCTTAAAATAGGAAAGACACATAACTTCCGAAATCTCCCTGGAGCATCCCACTGAGGAGGTTCCTCGGAAGAGACTGCAAGAAGTGGCAATTCTATTCCCTTGAGGAATCAGTCACCACTGATGCTGATTTCAAGGAAGGGGTGGGGTCCCCAAGATCTTCACCAGATGATGTCTCCTATGGAGACATCTTAGAAATCCTCTGCCAAAGAGTTGGATGGTCTTCTGAAAACCTGTCCCTGGAAGAATCAGTTTTGTTGGAGGCTTTCATGTCTGGCCCATGTACAGCTTGGGTGTCTCCCCCAGAAGACCTGCTCATTGAGTTGTTGTCTTCTAGGGCATGGAAGGAACTGGACACAGCAGAGCCCATTCCCCAAGCATGCAGACAAAATCCTGAGTGCTCCCCAGGACAGACCTTTTTGGACGAAGGGTATTCTGGTTAATGCCATGGTTGTGGCAGCCACCAAAAAGGAGGTGGCCCAAGAGAGAGTTCCTCTGTCCATCCCCTAACAGGGAAGCTAGGGCTTTGGGCAGATTTGGCAAAAGAGTTTATGCCTTGGCCACTTTCTCCTTTCTCCAGTCTTTCCATTTTATGAGACTACAGAGGGACCTGGTCAAGGAACTCTGTAGCTCTACCCTGGGGTCCATATCTGTAGAGAATCAGAAGGTCTTATCCAGAATGGCCACCCTCCAATCCCTATCCAACTTGTCTATGAGGCTGATGTCTCATGCAGCAGAGAGTACCTCAGGGTGTCCGGTTCTGCTATTGCCATAAGGCATCATGCCTGGATGCAGCTGTATGACTTTGCGGAACTTTTCAAGGCATCTTTCGTCAATGCACTTTTCAATGGATCAGCCTTGTTTGGGCTCACTGTTCAAGACACACTCTCCCACAGTGACAAAATGGGAAGACCCTGTCTGCTGTCGGGATCCACTTTTCTACCCCACACAGGTCCTTCTCCAGGAACCAGCATGGGAGTAAAAAGATGTGGTTCAAGAAATTTCAGGGTCCTTTCCAGAATTCTCAGGGAGAATTTTCCCCAAGCGGCAGAGAGGGAAATAACCAACATAGTAGACACCACCCACATAGGTGAGGGGGTCCGCAGAACCAATGGTCTCAATAGTCCTTCTTGGACAGACCCTTTCAGAGCTCCTGAAGAGTTGCCCAACTGCTTTCCTCTCTTGGCAGGCCGGGGGCACTTTTCCTTGCACCCTGAAGCCTGGGAAGCCATCACAAATGATGAATGGATGCTAAGGATCATATCCAGAGGATACCTCATTCCTTTTTATAGACACCAAGACAAAAATCTATCCTCCCTGATGTGCCACCCAATCAGAGGGAGGGTACAGATATGGAAATCGCAAAATTGCTGCAAAAAGAGTTGTCCAGGAGGCCCGTGCTGATCAAGTCAGATCAGGTGGTTACTCAAGGTTCTTTTTGGTTCCCAAAAAGACAGGGGGACCAAAGGCCCATTCTGGACCTAACAACCCTGAACAAATCAGTAAAGAACACAAAGTTCAGGATGGTTATGGTTTAGTCCATCCTACCTCTACTGAGGATGAATGACTGGATTTGCTCAGTAGGCTTGAAGGATGCGTACTACCACATCAAAATAGACAGGAGCTCCGGAAGATTTCTTCTTTTCAGGCTGGGTGCCAGTTATTTTCAATTCAGATCACTCTTGATTGGTCTCACCACAGCCCCTGGGATGTTCACCATATGCTTGGAAGTATTTGTAGCTCATCTCAGGCTGCAGGGATTCCTGATATTTCCCTATCTGGATGACTGGCTATTGACCGCTTCAATCAGGCATTGTCTTATTCAGTCCAAGGATTACCTTTTACGTCTGGCTCCACACCTTGGCATATAACCCTCAGTTTGGGGAAATCCCAGTTGGAACTGGTTCAAGTGATGCATTTCATAGGAGCACGGCTGGACACCACAGTTTCTTGGGCTTATCTAACAGTGGATCGAGT
Source organism: Protopterus annectens (assembly GCF_019279795.1). Lineage (NCBI taxonomy): Eukaryota > Metazoa > Chordata > Ceratodontiformes > Protopteridae > Protopterus > Protopterus annectens. The sequence continues at coordinate 1,748,108,339 of NC_056728.1, read as the reverse complement.
ATCAATCCTGCGCTTTCATGTCAGACAAATTCTAACCATACCAAACCCGCCAAGTTTGGTCCTCAGAGTGCTCAGCTGTGTGACGGCCACAGTACCTCTCTTGCCCATGGCTCATCTTCACATGAGAATCTTACAATGGATATTAGTGATACAATGGTCCTTATGCAGAAATCCTCTAAGCCTTCCCATCAGACTTTCCCAGGTATGCAAAGAATCCTATGGTGACTTCACTCTGTAGACGTTATTCAAGGATGGCGCTTCATTCTTCCATGTCCAAATGCCTTGTTGACCATGAGTTCCTCCCAGACAGGGTGGGGGGGGGCACTGTTTGTCAGATGGTTCAAGGCACGTGGACGTCCCAAGACACCAACTTGCATATCAGTGTCCTTGAGATGAGAGCAGTTCTTTTGGCATTACAAGCACTTCACAGCTTTCTTCCTCTAGGGACTATTGCAGTACAGACAATACTATATGTCAGTGGTCTGGTACATCAACAAACAGGAAGGAACCAGGTCTTACCCTCTGTGTCAAGAAGCTGTGAGAGTGTGGCAATATGCGATTTATAACAACCACTTTCTAGTGGCATTGCACATTCCAGGAGAGTCTAATATTCTAGTGGACAGGCTTAGCCAGCTCCTACTGATGCCTTAGAGGTGGTCTCTGAACCAATCCACTGCAAACACGATCTTCCAGAAATGGGGTCAACCCTGCTCCGACCTCTTTGCCTCCCTTATCAGCAACAAATGCAGCAGGTACTTTGCCTTAATCCCTCCTCAAGGACAGCCTCCAAGGGGTGCTCTAGTCCATGTTTGGGCTCTCGTTCTACTCTATGCATTTCCCCCATAGCACCTAATTCCCAGTTTTTGCAGAAGGCATCCAGGTTGAAGAGGAAAGTTATCCTCATCATCCCCTTCTGACCTCAACAAGTTTGGTTCACCTACCTTTGGTCTCATCTGATTTGCCTCTGGTGACACTAGCTCCAGATCTTTTATCCCACCCCTTGGGGCATTCTTATCCGGACTTTCCAGGCCTGAAACTAACTGTGTGGTTTCTCCAATTCCGATGCTGGCCAGACAATCCCAGGCTTTCATCCCCTATCCATAAGGTCTTGATTTCTGCCCACAAACCTTCCACCAGGAAGATTTATAAGAATAAGTGGAAAAGGTTTTCCATATGGGCCCAACAGAACCAGGTAGACCCCTTTACAGCCCTATTCCTATGGGATTGGATTGTTTGGCTTCCCTTTTTAACAGTGGAGCTAGTTTTTCCACTGTCAGAGCTCAGTTAACTGTGATTTCCAACTTTCATTTAGGGGAGGACACTTCTTCATTAGCTTCATCAAAACTTTGTAAAGCTTTCCTTGGGGTTACCTTTCTACTTCATCCCCCATTAATGATCCTACTTCTCCTTGGGATTTGGCTGTTATGTTGTAGGCCTTAGGTCATCCCTCTTTTGAATCAGTGGCCACAGTGGATTTAAAGTTTGTGTCATAGAAGACGCTTTTTCTGGTGGCCGTTACTTCAGCAAGAAGAATGTCAGAGTTAGTGGCCCTTTCATCCAAGTTCCTGTATTTACTTATGCACCAACCCATCCTTCTTGCCTAAAGTTGCTACAGGAGTTAATATCAATCATTCCATCAGCCTTCCTGCTTTCTTCAGAAAATTTCAGAATAAAGGAAAATACACTCTTCATTTACTGGATGTGCATAGACAATTACGTTTTTACTTGGACAGAACTAAGAATTTCAGAAAATCAGAACAATTGTTCATATCCTTTTCGGACACTAAAACAGGTAAAGCAATTATCAAGACCTTTTTGGTGAGATGGTTAAAAGACTATATTTGTTTTTTTTTTATTTATTCTTCTAAGAACATCCTTATGCCTGGTCAGATTAAGGTTAACTCTATAAGGTCTATGGCAATTTCTCATGCATTTTGGTCTAAAGTCTCTATTGATGATATTTGTGCAGTGGCCCCATGTCCAATCCTCATACATTATTTACCCATTATAAATTGAACATCATTTCCAGGAATAGGTCTTTCGGCTCTGCTGTGCTCTGGAATATCCTTCCATGAAGGCCACCTGGGGTTCCTGTAGCTGGGGACTCTGTCCCACAGGTTAATGAACAAATGAAGATGACAGTATCAGATAAAGAAGTTATGTTCTTACCATAACATTCCCTCTATGTTGTCTATCTTCATTCTTCGTTAAACTTCCCCCAGTCCTATATTTCGAGAGACCTGATGGATATGTTCATGTAACTTTTGCTCCTGTTTGAGCACCTATTGTTCTTTACTGTTCTACTGTTTGATTGGTTATTTGTAGTGAACAGGGGATATATAGTGACAGAAAACTTGACCTGAGTTATTTTGGGGGAAAGAGGCATTATGGGTAGGGAGGAAGAGCTCCAGCTTCGAATCTCAAGCTAGTGAAGTGGCTGAGTCTGTTCTGAGGATGGGAACTGAGAACCACAGTTTAATGAAGAATAAAGATAGACAACACAGATGGAATGTTATGGTAAGACCATAACCTCTTTTTTATTTTGCACATTTATCAATACCAAATGACATTCTTGTATCAGCTGAGAAAGTTTTGACCATTTCCAGTTGTGCTTTCAGCTCCTTATCTGATGGATTCTACAGCTTTAAATCCACCACAAAAACAGGATGTCTTTACACTTTGCTGTTGTCTGGGAGCCAAATTGTAACTATAGCCTAATCTGTTAAGTAGATAGTTTAATGGATTAAGGACAAGACAAAAGAGCAGTGGTGACAGAGTCACCCTGGAATATTCCCCTTTGAATTTTTATCCCTGGGATAATAATTTGTCCTGTATCATGGCTTAGCTGCAAAGTAGTTTGCCACAGTTTCATTGTCACTTTAATGTAATTTATTAATGTAGGGTGTTTGTTATGCATCTGTAAGCACTCCATTATCCATGAATGTGGGATGCTGTCAAATGCTTTTTTGAAGTCTATCCTTGCTATTCTTGGATTCTTCCCCATTGTACAATCCTCCATTATGACTTTATTAAACAACAAATGACCTTTTTTATATGACTTTCTTTTGTTACTGTTTTGTTCTATTGCCATGATTGAGTTTTATCCTAAATAACTGTAAACTCTGTCAGCATCTATTGCAGTATATAGTTTATACATTGCCAGAAGTCAAGTTATTGGTGTATAGTTTTTAGGATAGCTTGCATGTTCGCTCTTAAGTAGGAGTATTGTTTTTCTTGTTAGTCAGATTGATGTCTGTCCGGGGTGCGTAAATAAATAGTTCTTACTCATGGCTAAATTTTTCATGTAAAGATATTAAAACTTTTAGCCAGAAGTTAGGTACTACATCTGGGTCTGGGGATTTCCAGTTAGGAGCTTTTCTTAACTTTGTTTCAATTTCTGAGGCCATTACCTCATCCCATTTAATATCTTGTCCATTTGAACTTCTTACTGTTTTTTTTTTTTACTTCTATCCTTTCAGCATGTTTATGTTTCATAGAGTCTTCATAGATATTTCTAGAAAATGTGTCCATTTCTTTTTTTTTTTTTTTGTAGTGTTTCTATTTATCTTGCTTTGTTTCCCAATTCTCTATAAAAAATTTGGATAATCAATTAATTGCTTATTTTGGATTTTTCTTTTATATTTATCTGCATATCTTCAACATTTTTTTTGCATGTGCGGATATCTTTAGTTTATTATTAGCAATAGTGTTGATAGATCCAAATCTGTTCTAATACTGTGTATTGCTTTATCGCGTCTATTTTTCTAAGTATTCTTGTTGATCTGTTCCCTCTTCTATGCACGTACTGTCTTAACTATTTTATAGTTTTCTCAATTCGATATTTCCATTATGGCGTTTGATTTCTTCCCTTCCTTTCCCTTATTGCCCTGTATTTGTGTGATAAGATCTGTTATTAATTTAGCTGCACAGTAATCTATCCTATTTACTTCTGTTATATCACATGGACTTTTGTTAAAACAAATGAGCACAGTAATCAAGACTATTATCAAACTTCTCTAACATTTTGGGTCTTATTGAATTTCTGTAGTCTAGTTTTCATTGATCTTAATATGTCTACACATCTCTGTTAAATCAAACAACTCTTCCCTTAGATCTTTTTCTTCTAAACTGCAGGCACATTCTTTATTCTCTGTTTCTTGTGGGAATTCTACAGAAATTCCAGAACATCATCATGTGACATATTCTCTTCAGCTGCATTCTGCGTCATCCATTGCTCCTTCATATGGGAACTCACTGGCCAATCACAACATTGGCTGTATCAGGGTTGCTACCATTGCCTGCTCCTTCCCTTGCTGTGCAACTCCAACTTAACATTTATACTGGTTTCTTACTGAAGGCTCCAGAGTATTTTCATGTGGCAACTGATTGGATACTTCCCATTTCACCTGTGTCTCCTTAATTTGGTGATTCATTGTTCCGTCATGCTGTGACATTACCAGAGTTGGATTTTTTTATACTAAATCCTTCACTTCGAAGATAATCCACAACTTCAGTTTCTATTTCTTTAACTTCTCAACTATTAATCCTCTTTTCTATTTCCCCCTTTGTTTTCTTATTTTTTCTATTGTAACATTTTCAATATCTGGATGACTTTACATATTTTTCTCTTCAAATGTCTTTGGTGCTACTTTTTCTGCTTTGCATAAATATTGCACCATATTAAATCTCTTTTTCTTTCCTATGTCGAGATTTTTTCTTCGTATGTCTCCTGTTCTACCATACTTTGGGAACTTATTGTTCCATCATGCTTTGACATAACCTGTGTTAGACTTTCTACAGTAAATTCTTCTCTTCGCAGGTATTCCATAACTTCAGCTTCTATTTATTTAACTTCTACTTTACTAATTTTCTGTTCTGTGCTCCCTTTTTGTGACCTTAATTTTTTGTATTGTGAAATTTTCCATATCTAGGTGCATTTGCCTGTATTTCTTCTTCTGTTTTTTTTTTTTTTTTTGGTTAATTTGGCTTTTTCCTTTGCATAAATATTGCACCGTATCAGATCTTTTTCTTTTCCCATGCACATGTTTCTTTCTCATACCTTTAAAAAATTTCTATGTTTTGTTCTTTATAATTTCACAGTTGCTCAGTCGCTTCTTTTTTCCAAATGGCCCAAGGTTTCATAGCCTATACAATGTTTTTTCATAGATCTGTTGTATTAATGAAAACAAATTTGCATTTTAAGGTTTTGACAGTTTTCTTGTACAAGTATTTTTCATTCCTCTAATTTCTCTCTATCTTTTTGAGTATCTTTTATCCAGAAATTCTGGGCTTCTTGCATAACAGTAGCAATAAATAATTTCTTTCTTATCCTCAGTAGTCCACATTATCATCTTTATGGCTCTTTTTTGACCTGACAGATTTTGTGGTTTTTGTGAACTACTGCTTCCTTCTACAGCAGAGGAGCCATACTCCCCTTGAGCCTGGCCTAAAGCCATTGGATGAATGTTTCCGTGCTGTAATTTTTTCCAGTCCTGGAACCAATGTGTCTACCAGGATTGGGTAGTTTTTATCCTGGGTCTTGTGCACCCAGCTGTCTTTTTTATTTTTTAACCTACTTCCATCCATGATATATGCTATGTATTACTCTGTGTAATGTACCTAGTTTTTAATGAGATTTTTAACCACTTGGGACACATTGTGGTCGAATTTCAACTAGTCATCTTTGATGACACCCAGTAATTGTGTGGTTTACTTGTTCTATTTTGGTGCTGTTGGCAGAGTTGATGGTGAATAGCTGTGATTTGGTCCAGATATGTCATATGTGTTATGGGGAGAAATGCAGTAATTTATTCATTTATTTAATTTTTAGTGTTTAGAAGTGGTGAAGCCAGAATGTTGGCAAGGTGTGGAAAAAAAGAAAGACATTTAGTGTGTTTTTTGTAGAAAATAGCAACTCCACCAGCTTTTTTGTCTGCTCTTGTCTAATCAGATAATGTTATAGCCTGGTGGGAACATTTCTTCATTTTTTGTTTCCTGGCAGAGCCAGGTTCCTGTAGCAATTATGATTTCTAGAGTGTATAGTGCTATCCATGCTTGCACTTCGTGATGCGTGTTAAAATGTCTAGAGTGTGTAGAGCTGCCCATGCATGCACTTCATAATGCTTGTTATAAATACTTTGTAAGTGTGTCTGGTGTATATGAGTACCAAGTCAAGTATGTTTGAACCTCTGGTGTGTATGTGCACTATTTGGTCAAGTGTATTTGTGCTTATAAAGTCCAGGAAATCATTGTGCCTACAAGTATGAGGCAGAAGATATGTCCCAGTCTATAGAGGGGTAGTTAAATTCTCCTTTGAATGGGGCATTTGGTTTAATGGTGGGTGTCCACAGTAGGTGTAGGTATGAGCTATGGGATTTTAGGGACACAGAGAGTGAGCTATAGCTGGTTTAGGATATGGTATAGGGCTTTTTTATGGAGATTTGCACATGGATAAATTCCAGGGCATCATCCTTTTTAACCAATGTAGAGTTATGCATGTTGCTAATATAGATTGAGACTCCTCCACCTTTTGTCCTTGACTGTACAGATAGTGCTGTAAATGTGAGGAAGGCACTGACTAAAGCTTTGCACTGCCAGAGTACTTTCTGTGAATTTAAACCACGTCTTGGTAACAGCACAGATGTTTATATTTTCCAAAGTGAGGAGAGCTTTTAGGTTGCTGAGTTTCTTGTTTAGCTTCCTAGCAATGAGCAGTAACACCATTAGGTTTCTTTAGGTTGTATTGCTATGTCAGTAGGTTTGTCAATTTGGCATTGCTTAAAAAAGGCTATAAGGGGATGGATAAAGTTTTAGTCAATATTTGGAAGCCTAGGGGAGACAGGTGCTGACCATCCTTTGCAAAGCAACATGGCCTGATGTTCGTCGTATTTCACTGTTGCAGTCATTACACTTGGGTTATCCTGCTGGCAGGCGACCTGCAGTCGGCCCGAGTTCCAAAGTCTTGGTCCGGCGTCGGTTGCTGTCACCTCTTACCTGACGTCAGTGCGCCAGGGGTATAAAAGTTGCAGCCGACGCCATTTTCTTCGGTCTTTCTTGCTGTGCGGTGCCCGAAGCAAAAGCAGTTCGCAAGTGCCGGTCGGCCGACTCCTGAGATTTTCAAAATTGAGTTTCAGAACTGAAGTCTTCAATAAAGCTAAGTAGCCCATTGGGGAAACTTTTTCTTGCTCCAGACCGATGTCAGTAAAAGTTAATAATTGTATTTCTTGTGGGAAGCAAATACCTCATAAGGACTTTCAGTCTTACTGTATTCCTTGCCTAGGCCCTGATCACGAAGTTACTAGTTGTTGGTTTTGTGCTAGATTCAATAAACACACTATTAAATGTAAGTTTGATTTTGCTTTACATTATTTTGGTCGAAGATTTAATTACATAATGCCGTCGGAACAACCGACGACCAGAATTTATAAAAAACGCAAAGACAAAGAAAAGGACAGGCATCCGAGGTCCAAAATTGATGACGAAGCCTCTTCTAGGCCAGTTGCTGGTTCTCAGTGAGGCGCTTTCGCAGTCCCTGACACCCGCTACCTCAGAGCCGCAGGCTGTAACCGACAACCACGTGGAGACACCGAGGCCTGTGGAAACTCAAGGTATTGGGCCTACGGAAACTATGCCCTCAGATGGGTCTGGAGCTGCTGAGCAGGCATCGGCTTCTGAGGGTGTTTTCAGGCCTTCACAGCTTACAATTAAGCCCACTACAGCAGCAAAGGCAAAGTAAAAAAACACCATTAAAGACAAGGAAACAAGTACAGCATTCTCCAGAAGAGTCATCTATGCCAAAGAAACAGATGCTTAAAATGGCCGAACATCTAATTACTTTAATCAGGGGTTCCCATCCCCCTCCTGACAAAAGGCCTAGGCAAGACACTGATTATGATTCCTCTGACCAGGTTTCCATTTTCTCTGATTCCTCTTCTGATCAGGGATATTCTCTCTCTCCCTATGAGGACTCTGATGCAGAAGAGTCCATACCTTCAGCCTCTCCGCCTGAGGACTATTCTTTTGGGGAAACCCTGCACACCATGAGGGAGCATTTCCATTGGGAGAGCCAGGATTATTCAGAATCCAAGAAAAGGCTCAGAGACTTCCTTTTATTGCCTCAGTACAGGCCCCTGGCTATCCCCCCTGTGCTTGATATTGTTGATGATGTTTTTTCTGAATCCAGTCTGTCTCCTGATTCTTTACCCCCTGCACCAGTCAAGCCAGACAGGTACTACAGGGTCCCTGGCTCTCATAAATTTCTTTACAAAAACCCCGCTGCAGACCCAGAAACAATTTCTCAGGGTCCTAAAGGGGTTAAGGCTTCCACTGCTAAAAAACCTGTCCCCTCGGATAGGGATTCCAGAGCTCTGGACAGATGGGGGAAAAAGTTTACACTTCTGCTACTTTAGTTGTAAGAGCTTTAAACTGCCAGTTTCACATGCTTAAATATCAACAGTACCTCATGTCATTGTTAAAACAGAAAATGGTTTCAAATACAGAAAGTCCTGACAGTAAGGAAATGCAGGATTTATTGCATGGGAAAGCATACTCTGCAATGTGGTTTTGATTCATTAGAGGCTTCTTGTAGAGCCGCATTTACAGGCTCTGTTATTCGAAGGCATGCTTGGTTGAAATAATAAAGTTTACCTAATCATGTTAAAGTAAAATTATTGGATGCTCCATTACAGCAATATACTTTGTTTGGTGTTAAGGCAGAAGAGGTGTTAAAGAAAATGGAAGATAAAGCAAAGTCAATGCAGACAGTGAAAGATTTCTTACAGGTTCAACCACCTAGATTTAGCAGAAACTGGCCTTCAAAAAATTGGTCCTTTCCAGTGTCAGACAGGCCACAAAGAGGCAGATACAGACGCCCAAGAGGCAGATCTCAGCCCCAAGGCTCCTACAGACCTAAACAATGGGGTGCTTTAACCCCCAAAGGAGGGGAAGACAAATCACAACCTTATAGGAAACAGTCCCAATGACTTCCCTTTGCAAATGCCAAGCACTTACTTTTTTGACAGCACCCCTAGGGGGAAAGCTAGCACTTTTCTCAAAAAATTGGCACATGATCACCCAGGACCAATGGGTGCTGAATATTGTTTCTCAGGGTTACAGGTTCCACTTCCACACGCTTCCAAAACCAAAAGGTATGCCAGACCTGCCACAAAACCAGTGGGCAGAGGCACAAAAACAGATTGCTGCTCTTATGGACATGGGAGCTATTCAAAAAGTTCCACAACAAGAACAGGGACAAGGATTTTACTCAAGACTTTTCTTAGTACCCAGAAAGGACAAAGCCTGGAGACCAATACTGGACCTGTCAATCCTAAATACTTTCCTGGATGTTCCAAAATTCAAAATGTTAACACTACAGCAATTTCTGCCCATGCTGGGCAAGAAGGCTTGGCTAGTTACTTTGGACCTCAAGGAGGCATACCTGCATGTCCCAATCAGACAATCTTGCAGAAGATACCTCAGATTCATAGCAGGCTCAATGCATTACCAATTCTCTGCACTGCCCTTTGGCTTATCTACTGCGCCCAGGGTCTTCACAAAATGCCTGGCACCAGTAATTGCATTTTGCAGACAAAAAGGAATTCATATATATTCCTACTTGGATGACTGCCTTATTCAAGCAGAGAGCAAAGACATTCTTCTAAAGCATCTGGCATTTGTAAAAAGATTGCTAATTTGCCTAGGGTACACAGTAAACGAAAATAAATCAAAACTAGTGCCCTCTCAAGAGATAATATTCCTGGGTGCAAGCTTAAATACAACTGCCCAGGTGGCTTATCTCATGCCAGACAAACAAAGGCAACTGACTCATTACTTTCAAATGATGGCAACAAAAACCCAGCTCTCTGCAAGAAAAATTCTGCAGGCCCTGGGCTTCGTGGCATCCTGCATTCTACTAATTCCATATGCAAAACTGCATATGAGCAAACTACACTGGTATCTCAAAAGTGTTTGGACTCAACATTGCCACAGCCTGGAGACAATCATAACTTTAATTCCCTGCCTACAACAGGAGTTTCGATGGTGGTCCCAGGCCTGTCACCACAACAAGGGACAGCCTTTCACCTTACCCACAGCCAGGCAGACAATAACAACGGATGCATCGGATTATGTCTGGGGGGGCACATATGGCAGAAAAATGTATTCAGGGCACATGGCCCAAGGAACAAATGCATCTTCACATCAATCAAAAAGAGATGCTAGCTGGACAAAATGCCCTGACAGCTTTCAAAGACCTAATACATCCAGGACAACTATTAATAAAGACGGACAATACCACAGTTATGTGGTACATAAGCAAGGGGGCACACATTCCTACACCCAATGCAGACAAGCCATGACTTTGTGGAACATAGCACTGACCTATCAAGTACATCTGCAGGCACAATTCTTGCCAGGAACAAAAAATACACTGGCAGACGAACTAAGCAGAAATCTCATGGATCCTCACGAATGGAAGCTAAATCCACAAGTGTTCAGCATGATAACGAGGAAATGGGGATGCCCAGACATGGATCTTTTTGCCTCCCCTCACAATTACCAAGTACAGAAATTTTGCACAAGAACTTATCACTCTCAAGCATGGAAAGTGGATGCTCTATCATTCAGCTGGAAAGGCCTGACAGTCTATGCCTTCCCTCCGATGCCTCTTCTCACCAAGGTGCTACTAAAAGTCAGACAAGAAAGGCCAAAAATGATCCTGATTGCCCCAGACTGGCCACACCAGCACTGGTACCCAATCCTAAAGAGTTTGTCTCAAGGCCTAGCTTGGCTTCTACTTCAAATTCCTCATCTTCTGACACAACAAAACAATCATATTCTGCACAGTAAACTCAGAACCTTAAACCTGGCAGCATGGCAGATAATGTAGCCACTCAGACTGCACCTCTCTCTAAAGCTGTTATGGGTGTCATTTTAAAAGCCAAGAGACCCAGCACTAGGAAATCTTATGCAGAAAAATGGAAGAGATTCAGTGCTTGGAACCAGGCACAAGGGCTCGAACCACTTGTCCCTAATATACCTCAGATTTTACAGTACCTAACTGAGATGCTGGAAAAAGGCTTATCTTTCTCATCAATTAAAATCCATGCCTCTGCCATTTCAGCTCACTACAATACGGGAACCTCTTATTTTTTCACATCCACTACTACGACAGTACCTCAGAGGGGCAAAAAATATAAGACCCCCAAGGAGAGCACCAGTACCTACTTGGGACCTCAATTTTGTTTTAGAAAAACTCACACTGCCTCCTTTTGAACCAACCAGCACAGCTGATCTAAAATTCTTGTCATGGAAAACTGCTCTGCTCCTAGCAATAACTTCCGCAAGAAGAGTCTCAGAGTTACAGGCATTAATGGCTGTGGAACCTTTCCTCATTTTTCATCAGGACAGGGTTTCTCTTAGGACAAACCCAACATTTATGCCAAAAGTGGTTTCCAATGTGGCCTTAAACCAAACCATTCATTTACCTACTTTTTACGCAAATCCCCAGAATAAAGGAAAGAGACTTCTGCACGCTTTGGATATACACAGACAGCTACGATTCTACTTGGACAAAACAAAAGCTTTCAGAAAAACTGAGCAACTGTTTGTAGCATATGCTGCAGGATCACAAGAAAAGCCTATTACAAAGCAGACAATCTCAAAATGGATAGGACACTGCATCCGCTTCTGTTAAGCACAACATGGCAAATCAGTGCCTTATGGCATTAGGCCTCATTCTACCAGAGCAGCAGCCACTTCAGCAGCTTTCCTCAGAGGAGTACCAACCAAAGACATTTTAGAAGCTGCAACCTGGAGCTCAGTGCACACTTTCACCAAGCACTACTACTTACCTCTCTACTCTAAATCCAGAGCAGGCTTTGCCACTGCAGTTCTGCAGGGCTTGGTAGCCTCTCCAAATCCAATTTAGACCCAGCCACCCAACCTCAGCTTTGGGATTCTACCCAAGTGTAATGACTGCAACAGTGAAACACGATGAACATAGTACAGTTGTGTACCTACCATAAATGTAGATGTTCGAGTGTATTCACTGTTGCAGTCCAGGTTACCCACCCACCATCCCCCTTTTTTCATTGCTGGGACTTTTCTGTACTTCTTATCTCTATACTACCTATGTGGTGTATTTACTTGTAGATGAAGGAAATGTTTATAGTAATATATGCATGTTTTTTGGCATAATTTTATCTTTCCAGCCTTCCTATCTGGGGGCACCTGACGTCTGGGGCAAGAAAAACTGAAGAAAATGGCGTCGGTTGCAACTTTTATACCCCTGGCACACTGACATCAGGGAAGAGGCGACAGCAAGCGATGCCGGACCAAGACTTTGGAACTCAGGCCGACTGTGGATCACCTGCCAGCAGGATAACCCAAGTGTAATGACTGCAACAGTGAATACACTCGAACATCTACATTTATGGTAGGTACACAACTGTACTTTAGCCATGTCCTCCCATGCTGATAGATATTGAATCCCCCTGAAAAGACACCAGAAACTAAGCCAGTTATGGATGTCAGTCATCTTTTGCTGATATTGTGGCATCATCCTTTGTGAAGGTAGAATGCTGCTCAATGCAAGGCACATACCTGCGTGAGACACATTCAGAGAGATAGCAATGTCTTTCTCTTCTTATAGTCCAGGGAAGTATGTCTCATGTCATTAACACCCACATGAATTGTGATGGAAACCTACTGCTACCTGTAGTGAAGTGACTTGAGTGCATGTGTAATTTGGCAGATCCTGGCTCCAGATAAGGAACTAATCGTTATCTTCTCCTTCTTTGGTCTGGTGCATGGGGCATCCATGTGTCATACGAAGGAGTCCTCTATGGTAATGGGTTGTCTTGTCTTATGGGCTTTGCTCTTGGGGGGCTCCCCTGGGTGTAACTTTATGTTTGAGAAAGTCAGGCATTTTTAATCCTCTAACAGATAATCCACTTACACTGTGTTCAGAACTGATTAAAATGGATTTTGAACCTTACTTCTAGGAGAATAGTTTTAGCAATATAAACCTTTACCATGATTTGAATGAGTATCAGACATTACAGGAGTTAGTTAAGGTAGATAAACTTGCCAACTCAATAGGGAAAAAATAAATGAGAAATCACCTTTGCCAAAAGGTATGAGAAGAAAGGGGGCAATGGAGTGAAGGTTTTAATACTACAACAGTGATCAGTCAGACATCTATTATTGTGGTAAGTTCTTTCACAATTACAGTATGTACTTCCTTTGATCACTGTTGCAATATTATGAACAATTGGGAAGATTCCCAAAGTTTCTAGATGTTAAGGGAGGAGGACTGAGAAGCTAAACTGGAATCTAGAATTCCCTGAAAGATAGATCTAGCAAACCGGCTGTAGCCCTAATGCTCACTAATTGTGTGTATGTATGGAAGACCATGTAGCTGCATTAAAAATAGATTTAGAATCCAGACCTTTGGATGAAGAGGCCATTGCTGTGGTAAAATAGACCTTGACTGACCCTGGGAGGTCTCTTCCATGGAGGGTGTAACAAAAGGAAATGATAGAAGAAATCCATTTAAAAACTGTATGTTTAGACAGTGGGAAACCCAACCTTTTGTTTAGAGGGAAAGGAAAAGTTGATTGGATGAATAAATGAATCTCTCACCCTTATTTTGAGGAGCGTGAAAACAGGAAGGTTAATGGACTGGTTCAGAGACAACTTAACAACCTGAGGCATAATGAAAGGCTTAGTTCTGAGATAACTGCCCTTATGGCAAATTTAAGCAGGGGAGAGAAGCCATAAGAGCTTGCAATGCAAACTCTAACTGAAGTTGGAGCTAAGAGTAGGATTTTTTCCCAAGTATAGAACTTAAGAGAAGAAGCAGGTTGAAAGGGTTGGAGAGTTAACTTTTCCAAGATATAATTCAGATCCCAGGGATGAAAAATAAATCTCCTTGGTGCCTGATGTGTTTAATGTAAAGTGCACCTTTCAAGAACTGTTTGACCTCAAGAAGTGCAGATAGATTTGGATCTAAAGGTAGGCAAGCAAAAATTGCTGACAGATTAGTGTTAATAGAGGAACAATCAAGTCCTGAATTGAGCAACTCACACAAATAAGATAGAATGCAGAAATACCCATTTGATAATAATCCTGTTTCTTTTTGGCACCAAATAAAAAATCTCTTCTACTTGGAAACAAACTTTTCTTGTAGCAGGTTTTCTTGTGCAGTACATCTGAAATATCTTACCATTCTTTATATGTGGAGTACTGTTAACTGACACAACATTATTAAGACATGGGGGATTAGTCACCTGTAATAACAGCTGCCAGTATAGTTCTCTTGATTCCAATTTATCTTGACAGCATCCTCTCTTATCTGATAATGGAATCTTTTCCAACAAAAAGCTGCCACTCTGTGTGGCAGAAGAGTAATTTAGTGTGGTGACAAATGATCTGGCTTTCATTATTGGTTTAACAAGATGAAATATTTGTGGTAGATATGGAGAATTGTTTACAGGAAGGGACTACCCCATGGAATTGTTAGAAAAATAGGGGAATGTGATTGTTGGAAAGAGGTTTTTACCCGATTTCCACCAATTTTATCTGGTCTTAAGCTAAACATTTATGGTGTGAAAATAAATCTTAACTTTGAATTTAGTAACAATGCTAAGGAGATAAAAATATTAATTATTAGAAAATTGATTGGGGTATTGGGTTCCAGTGGGATAGCGGAACTGCTGGGTAAAGTCCTCGATTTTGTGTTCGAAAGGAATAACAACCTAAAAATGTTATTAGAAAGGAATACTGTTGGTTTGTGAGTCCTGACAATTCAGAATGAAGGAATGAAGAAGTGTGGGCCATGTTTGCAGTATAGATTCATATTAGATAGTATGAACATAACTTTGGTGAGTTAAAACAGAACATTATCTTGTACAGGTAGATTTAACAGTGCCATTAGTGTTGTGGCTTATTTGACATCATGCACTACTTGCCCCTCATTTTAAGTCAGCAAGACTGAAAGAACACTTCATACTTGGATTTATGAACATGTTTACACTATCAAAAAACATGATTCAACTAATGGACTCAACAAACTTTCTGCCACCTACCCTAATTAAAAAAATCTGTTGGAAAAGCTCCATTATCAGATAGAGGAGGATGCTGTCAAGATAAATGAGAGAGAATTACACTGGTAGCTATTGTTAAATGCAACTAATCTCCCAAGTTGGAATGATGTTGCATCAATTAACCGTATTCAACATGTAAAGGGTGGTGTTTTATAAAGATTAAGTTATTTAAGATGTACTGTATTTGATTGATACATTTTTTTAAGAAACATTTAAAACGTCTAAGAAATATTTATTGTAATGGAACTTAATATTTGTTGCTTAATGTTTTGTGATTTGATTGAATTATTTGGAATATGTGTGGAATGTTATGAATTTTTATTGTTCTGATAAAGTGCTTTAGTCTGTGAAGCAAAATGCTAAACAGTGTGTGCAACTATTAAATATTTACTTTTTTGATCAACTTTCAATTACTTTTCTTTTTATTTATTTTTTTATGTCCTGGATGTCAGATTAAAAAAAACACAATCCTTGTATAACCTGGTTCTTTCATTAAAGGGTGTTGCTTGTATTTTGATATATGGATTTGTTCACAGTCTGGAGAATATTGTTTTATTTTTTTCTTTATTGCAAGGTTCATTTTGTTTTCGTGCCATTTCTTCATATCTACTGGACCTGATCCTATATCTTGAAGGATGGGGTGGTTAAGCTAGGCCCTCATGTAAGAACCTTTTCAATGTAAAACTAGGTGGCTCTATACTTTTGTCACGTTGTTATGTATTGCCAATCCAATCCAGCCATGTTTTATTTGGTGCATGCTGGAGAAACCCAGCCCTTCTTTGACTGTTGGTACTCATAATTTATAGTTATACTAGACCTTTTACACCACCAAAACAAAGTGCGTAATAACCTTCTGAATCCACTTAATATATGCTAAGAAGATTGACTGAAGTAGGTGAAAAACTTAGGTAGCAACAAAATCTTGATTACCTGGAGTCTACTCTACACAGAAACAATTTCTTTTGGACGTAAACTGTTAGTGGAAGACATTAAAAATAAAAGGTCCAGTAACAAATGACTAGTGAGGGTGATGTGCTTCGGGTCTATATCACAATGTTGAATGCACAGGTGTTCGAACATCGTAGTATCGAACCGGGAAGTTTGAAATGTAAAAATAGTGAAGCTGCGGAACACCAATTTTTTTCCCAGGGAAAAAAATCGGTGGGCCATTTTCGTGGCTTTGCTATTTCCTCCACTGTGGTGCGATCTCGGAGTTGGTATATTTAAGTGGGGGGAGGTATAGCCCCCCACATTAGTATACGTGTAAAGTGTACATTTTTTTTTTGTTTTTGTACCGGAAATCACTGTTCTGTGTGTTCATACTTCTTGCATTTCAAACTTCCTGGTTCGATACTACGTCGTTCGGACACTTGTGCTTTCAACGACGTGATATAGACCCATGTGCTTCTGTGTCTAATGTCATTTGTAATATTAAAATTTTAAAATAATATTGGTATTAACACAAATCAAAGCTAAAAAGCTGAAGGATTTGCATATAATAGGTTTTTGTTACTTATTAAATTATTTAGAAGTCCCATTTCTTCCATAATTGGCCATAAAATTTCTCAATCGTTCTTGTCAAACATTTTTAGAAAGATGAAAAGAATAGCAGCAGCAACATACAATTTATTTACATATAACACATTTGTTTTCATTTTTAGCAGAACTCTAAATTAAGTATAGTACTCCTAAATTAAGTATAATAGTCGTAGTCTTCTTTGAATAATCCCCTAATAATTAGTAGGTATTGATGTAGGAAGGATCTTCGGTAGCCAGTTAACCATGATTTTTTTAAGTCTAATTGCAGTAATGATATTGGTCTATAGTTTAGATAGATTTAAATGGATGCAGATTGCTTTTGTCAGGTTTAGAAAATATCATAACCGTTGACGTTTTAGCATATGCCAGATAACTATGCCACTATTCCTCATCCTGAAGTTCGTGTAGTAAAATAGGTGCCATTATCACCTTTTTAGGCTTTATATTGACTGATTGTGGGGCCATCAATATCTAACACTTTCCTTGCTTCCATTGTTCTTTCTGTAAGGTAGTTGCAACTAATAGAGATTTACATTATTCTGTAGTTATTCTGGGCAGTGCCGGGTTAACAACAAATCCCTTCTTAGCTGCAAATTGTCCTTTTCCGGTCAAGTGGTGTAGAAAGATCTTGTCAACACTCCCATTATTAACAATGACTTCATTACTGTTTGGTTTCAGTCTGTATCACTTCCTCCATAAGGTGTGTAGCTCTTTCTATACTTTATAGCTAAAAATTTCAATAATGTCAGACCTTTAGTCTCCCCCCCCCCCCATGTCAGATAGTTTGAAAAATGAAATTATCTACACTTACCTTCCTCTTGTAGATCACTTCCATCTGTTTAATGTTCTGCTTTAATACAAACATCCTGTCTACATGTAAACATTCACTCCAGTGGAGCTGTGGAGGTTTGCACTCTAACTGCCAGTGACTGCATCCTGAGCTGTTTGACAAAATCAAGTTATGTCAACACATTTCAACAAATGTTCATACCTCTGGAGCCGTAAGTGTCACTAAAGAAATGTAAATGCCAAACTATCAAGTACAAACACACTTTTACAGTGGTAGTGTTCATTGAATTATTGGTCTTACACTGGATTTTACAAGTCATAATAAATGCAATAAATATTAATTTTGTAATATTTTGTAAACAATTTACAACATCTTTGGTGTCTACTTACTGTCAGCAGCATTTGATTGGACATTTGTGAGGTTTCATATGAGGTTAAGCAGTTCTTTCTGTGTTACTTTGGTAACTGAGGTATTTTCAGAAGTATGAAAATTCTGACAGTTAAAATATATGAAAAGCAATATCTCATCCTCAGAACTAGAGAAAGGTCAAGCATTGGTGTAGTTTTGTTCTCCATCAAGTAAGGTTCAAGATGCTATCTTTCAAGAACTTTTACGCAGCAAGGTTTTGGAATTAATTCAGGTATGAATAGGCTATATTAGATGACTACAGGCGTCAGTAGTATGTAACTGCAGTAAAGTCTGGAGATGTCACTAGACTGTAATGAGTATGCCTTGAGGATGTTTACAACCACTCCCATTTTGTGAGCATGCTATACTGTAGATCCTTCCTAGTATGTTGCTGTTATTAAACTATGTTTTCATTGCTTTACATTTATCTTGGTTCTTTAAAATCAAAGTCAGATTTTTCAGCATATGGAATGGGCCCCTTCTATACTAAAAGTCATATTACAGGCAACTGGGCTGTGGTCAGAAAGGTTGAAGGTAAGAGTGTTTATCTTTGACATTTTGAATAATGATTACCTGAAAACCAACCAGTAATGAGTTTTGGTATTAATACCCAGTGTAGGACTAAGGAAAGTGCTGTCCTTAACTGTGGGATTATGAGTTCTACACAGTCAGTGAAACCAGGCTTCTCTAAGATCTCTTCAGTAGCATATATTATCATGAGGAGTTCTATTTCTGCTTGCAAGAATCTTGTTTTATATATGGTCCAGAGCTGCATCAAAGTGTTTCCCTAAAATACCTAAAATATTCATTACTGTATGATTCTTGAGACTCTTTTTCAGTGATGTAACTGAGCTAAACATTCCACTTTTTCCAAGGATAAGACATTTCTCTTCATGCATTCTAGAACATTATCTAGAAATGTGTACCCCATTTCATATATTGACAGTCATATAAAATCCTTTAGTTGTGAACATTGTGCATTATGTTACAAAACTATACATCCAGGCTGTTCTTATTCTATGAAAAAACATATTGGCATCACAACATACAGAACCACAGCCACCTATTCTGGTGCCCTGTGCTGATCCTCAATCTGGTGCCTCTTTACCTTTTGAGTTGAAGACCAAAAAAGCCTTTGTACTTGAGAACAGAAGGAAATAAGTTCTTTCTTGTCTGAAAATTTTAGCAGATCACTTGCTGTATTTGTAGCAAGTAGCTTTCTAAGTGTTGGACGGCGCAGTGGTGCAGCGGTAGCGTTGTTGCCTCACAGGAAGAGGTTCTCCGGTTCGATTCTCAGCTGGTGTGCCTTCTGTGCAGAGTCTGCATGTCCTCCCTGCGTTCGTGTGGGTTTCATCCGGGTGCTCCGGTTTCCTCCCACGTTACAGAGACATGCTTCTGGAGCCTTTCTCCCCGAGCCTCCGCTGAAAATTGGCTTTGTTCCAAGTCAGAATTTCCCAGTTAACAAATGTTAAATAAATAAATAATACCATAGGATAATAGGAAGTTACTAGGCTAATGGCCCTTAAGCCCTTACAAGCCTAGTGAGGAAAAAACAAAAAGTGGATACCAGTGAACAAACACAGCTTTATTAATCAAATAAGCGCTGTTGTCTATTAAATGTAGACTTCATCAGATAAAAAACAAACTGCATTAGTACACGTTTAAATTACCTGCTGACCACATGACCAGTAGTAGGTCGAGAAAATTTAAAGAAACCAAGGCATAAAAAAAAATCACATAATATTAAAATAAAATATTAAAAAAAAATAGACACAATATTTATAAATGGTGAAAAAACTTAACTATAAAATACTTTTTCACCTATCATAAAATTTCATCTTTAACAAACTGGAAATACTAACAGAATCATTAAGATCCAGGGGAACCGTAGCATTCAGAAATACTTGCCACCAAAGTTCTCTTTGTTCCAGTAAGATAGACCATGGACCACCCCACGGATTTACATGTACCTTTTCCAAAATAGAAAATAAAAAATCTTGATGATTACACTTACCCTGATGCTTATATAGGGCATTAGTGCTTTTAGAAATAAAATAAATGAAGAAATACCAAACCAACAGGCTAAAATCCAGGAACTTTAATAGATGTATCCAAAAGAGTGGTAAGCGCTTTCATGGTGACCACACCACTTCATCAGACATCATTAACTAAGAAATACAAGTCTTTTATACAAAGTGTGACCAATAAAAAGCCCTTAATTATGATGTCATCAAAAAGTTACAAAATTTTTAAAAGAACACATACTGCAGAAAAGACATTCATATATCATGAATAAAAACAGCTATAAAATGTATGCAAGCATATTGCACTTATAAAAATATATATAAAAATAAAACATATTATTTATGTCTAAGTCTCTGTCCTTTCAGGAAGGGTTTCAGTGAAAAAAAAACATTTAGACCAGGTGTTTTTTCTGCATTCAACAATAAAATCCACTTCTGCTCTATAGTTTCAGTGTGGTTTTTAAAATCACCTCCTCTTAAATTAGTGTCTTAAAACTTGCAATACAAAGGACCTAAATGAGTGTTTGGTACCGTGGCTCATAATATGTGCTGCTAAGGCATTACTCTTTTTTATTCTTTATGTCTCTCTGATGTTCATGGATCCTATCCTTAAAGGGTCTATTTGTCTTTCCAACATAAAATGCATGACATAATTGACAGAAAGAAAAATATATAAGGTTACATGTTTTGCAGTCAGCATAAAAATCAACATTAATTGTGAATCTTAAAACTGGGTGTATGACAGACAGGTAAAAATAAATTTACAGGCTGAACAACTTCTGCATGGAAATGTACCAATCCTGTCAGATAATGGGTTATTTCTCTAGTGGACTTTATGTTGCTTGAGGGATTTGTTGTTTCTGAAAGAAAAATGTGGAGTACTTCCTATCTTGTCTTTTAACTCAGGTACACTGTTCAGTATCTTCCAGTTATTTTTATAATGTCACAATATTGACTTATATTGCTAGAATATTGTAAAGGCACTCTAAAAATACTACTAGTAGAGTCCTGTTGCCGTCTTATTGCATGTGTGCTTGTAGTTGATTTAAAATAAGGCCTGCATCTATCTAATCTCTGCTTCCAAGCTTCAGAGATGCAGGTATCTATTTCTATTTCTTGATGGCCCCTTTCTAAAAAAATCATTTTTCAAAGATTCAAGAGCTTAGTGTGCAACTGTATCATCATTATGAAGCCTAAGTATTCTATATACCTGTCCTTTAAGCATATTTTTTTCATTATATGCCTTGGATGCATACTATTATTGTGTAAAAGTGCATTCCTGCGTGTAGGTTTTCTATATAAGCTGGTATGGACAGAATCAAAGTTTGCTTTGTCTATTTTGAGATCTAGAAATTCTAAATGTTCAAAAGAGTGTACATGCAAGTTTTAGACACTAATTTAAGAGGAGGTGTTTTTAAAAACCACACTGAAACTGTAGAACAGAAGTGGATTTTATTGTTGAATGCAAAAAAAACACCTGGTCTAAATGTTTTTTTTTCACTGAAACCCTTTCTGAAAGGACATAGACTTAGACATAAATAATATGTTTTATTTTTATATATATTTTTATAAGTGCAATATGCTTGCATACATTGTTATAGCTGCTTTTATTCATGATATATGAATGTGTTTTCTGCAGTGTGTGTTTTTAAAAATTTTGTAACTTTTTGATGACATCATAATTAAGGACTTTTTATTGGTCGCACTTTGTATAAAAGACTTGTATTTCTTAGTTAATGTTGTCTGATGAAGTGGTGTGGTCACCGTGAAAGTGCTTACCACTCTTTTGGATACATCTATTAAAGTTCCTGGATTTTAGCCTGTTGGCTTGGTATTTCTTCATTTATTTTATTCTTATTTTTGTCTTACCAACCTTTATCCTGCTACCGTATATATATATTTTGCTTTTCTACTTTGTTATTTGGAGCAGGAACATGGCTGCATCTACTAATGTTGAGTTAATTAATGACATTGAAAATGCTGCAGATATGGATATGATCGTCTTACACGGATACTGAATATTGCTAATAATCTGCTATTGGATGAGACTTTTATTTCACAACCATCTCTAGACTTCAACACAAATGACCAAACTCTGGAGTTTACAAAAAATTACAGAGACCTGGAAAACAAATTATACGAATACAAACGCCTACAGTGGCAGCGACTGTACCTGGAGGCTTCTTTGAAACACCAGGTCATTCCTAGAGGTCTTTGGATTCTTAACATGCCCAGCTATGCGGATACTTATCCAGAGCTCCTTAGAAGATGGCAGCAGTTAAATCAAAATTTAGTACTGAATACACCAATCTTTTACTAGACTTTTTTCTACCAATGGAGAAAGATCTGTCTGCTGCCATTTTAGAAACAGAGAAGCATATCGCCAGTAAGTTATCCCTAAATATTATAGCTGACAGACTAGATAAACTGCATGACAGCATTGTTTTATATGAAAAACATCTTCAATCTGCAAAAATTAAGAAAATTCAGAGAGGTGTTCATGATTTTCAAAATAATGCGGTCTTTTCCTGGCTTCGAGAACAACCAATGTCAGTGGTATCTTCTGCTGCCACTCAGATATCCCGGGAGCCAATAAAAGATGACTTGGCTAATGCAGCTGCTTCCACTTAATATGAACAAGTAAACGCCCCTATGGATGCATCACAGGAACGGAATGATGCTTCTGCTTTTAAACAGAGCATAAAAACTTTTTCCAGCATCCTACAGCAGAATAATACAATATTGAATGCATCTATTGCTTCTACAAGTAATAATGTTCAAATGGAAACACATTGTCTTGTTCCACCATATCAGGAAGAAGTGATCGGCACAAAACAGAAGAGGGATTTTTTAGGCAACAAAATGCCAACAGCTTTTTCTTTATCAAACCCTCTACCCATCAGGAACAGGTAGAGGAGTATGGGTCGGAAAGGGAGGTTACAGCAACAGCAGAGCATCGAAAGGACACAAGTAGTGAAGAAATGGAGATTTTAAATGCAGGTTTGGTGCATAACATCTCTTCATTAGAACTTACACAAGCACAGCTTGAACTGTTAAATAACGGTCTCTCGTTTGTACCATCCAGATGTGCAGACCAAGCTGAACTGTTAAAAGACTTAAGGTTACTAGGTAGGTCTTTGACTTTAAAAACTTTATACTCTGATGGTAACAATGATATTTTTGAATCTTGGTAACAATGATATTTTTGAATCTTTTAAGAAACCTAGCATTTTTATACCTCTACTTCATCCTACTATACAAATGTTTATTGATATGTGTGAAACTGAGTTTAGGGACTTGTTTCAACATGGCACTAGGGCTAACTTTTCCTAATATGTCTTCAGAAGACTATATAGCCTTACAAGAACTTAAGAACACACGTGCCTTGGAAATTAGACCAGCCGACCAAGATGGTGACATTGTGGCTTTGGATAGAGAAATGTACCTGAATCAAATGAAAGTACTTCTATATACCCATAAATGTATTCCTAAGCATGTAGTACATGGGATAACTGAGAAGGTTTTTTTATGATATTTGATTTACTGATGACTGGTTTGATTAATGAAGACCTTTTTAAGTTCTTGAATGTTGATCATCCTTTAACCCCCACAGTTTATGGCCTCCCCAAAATTCACAAAATGTGTGTTATTCCGCCTATGAGGCCAGCAGTATCAGGAGCTGGATGGTGCACTGAACCATTGTCTATTAATATAGAAGAACATTACACCCTCTATTAGAATTGTGTGACAGTGTTTTGAGGGATACCAAAACTTTCCTTGAGAGGTTGTATGATAGAATCTCGACCATCAGTGTTAACTATATGTTTGTTGCGCTTGACATAGAGTCATTATTTACGGTCATCCCTCAATGATTCGGGCATAAATAATGTAAGGGAATTCTTACATGGTAAGGAAGGCTTTTCTGATGATAACATAAAACTTGTATGTTCCCTATTAGAGATTGTGTTAGAGAATAATATTGTTGTATTTGAACAGGAATTTTTTCTGCAAAAGGTTGGCGTGGCCATGGGCACTGCCTGTGCCAATAGCTACGCTAACCTAGTTTTGGTACAATGGGAACAACATCGTTTATTGTCAAACAGTAATGTATTTGCAGAGCACCTTCTTTGGTATGTCCATTTTGTTGATGATATTTTTGTTATGGGGTGGCACAGTGGATGATTTGAACAATTTCATGAGGTACATGCATAGTACCACCTCCTTTCTGAAATTTACATGAAG
Source organism: Protopterus annectens (assembly GCF_019279795.1). Classification (NCBI taxonomy): domain Eukaryota; kingdom Metazoa; phylum Chordata; order Ceratodontiformes; family Protopteridae; genus Protopterus; species Protopterus annectens. The sequence goes on along the minus strand of NC_056728.1, from coordinate 1,748,084,232 downwards.
GTTGTGCGTCTGGGCCGGCAACTCGGCACGTAAAAATCTACTGCCAATCATTAGCGGACCGGAGTTCCGCTGTGGCGACCCCTAACTGGGAAAAGCCGAAAGAGACAACAACAATAACAATCTTATGAACATTTAGAATTTCTAGATGTCAAAATAGACAAAGCAGACTTTGATTCTGTCCATACCAGCTTATATAGAAAATCTACATGCAGGAATGCACATTTACACAATCATATTATGCATCCAAGGCATATAATGAGAAATATGCTTAAAGGACAGGTATATAGAATACTTAGGCTTCATAGTGATGATACAGTTGCAAGCAAAGCTCTTGAATCTTTGAAAAATGATTTTTTAGAAAGGGGCCATCAAGAAATAGAAATAGATACCTGCATCTCTGAAGCTTGGAAACAGAGATTAGATAGATGCAGGCCTTGTTTTAAATCAACTACAAACACATGCAGTAGGGTGGCAACAGGACTCTACTAGTAATATTTTTAGAGTGCCTCTACAATATTCTAGTGATATGTCAATATTGTGACATTATAATGAATAACTGGAAGATACTGAACAGTGTACCTGAGTTAAAAGACAAGATAGGAAGTACTCCACATTTTTCTTTCAGAAACAACAAATCCCTCAAGCAACATCTTTGTTATAAGTCCAATATGCTAGAGAAAGGGAACCCATTATCTGACAGGATTGGTACATTTCCTTGCAGAAGTTGTTCAGCCTGTAAATTTATTTTTACCTGTCTGTCATACACCCTGTTTTAAGATTCACAATTAATGTTGATTTTTATGCTGACTGCAAAACGTGTAACCTTGTATATTTTTCTTTCTGTCAACTATGTCATGCATTTTATGTTGGCAAGACAAATAGACCCTTTAAGGATAGGATCCTTGAAAATCAGAGAGACATAAAGAATAAAAAAGATAGTAATGCCTTAACAGCACATATTATGAGCCATGGTACCATACACTCGTTTAGGTTCTTTGTATTGCAAGTTTTTAGACACTAATTTAAGAGGAGGTGATTTTAAAAACCACACTGAAACTATAGAACAGAAGTGGATTTTATTGTTCAATGCAGAAAGACCACCTGGTCTAAATGTTTTTTTTTTTACTGAAACCCTTCCTGAAAGGACCTAGACTTAGGCATAAATAATATGTTTTATTTTTATATATATTTTTATAAGTGCAATATGCTTGCATACATTTTTATAGCTGTTTTTATTCATGATATATGAATGTGTTTTCTGCCGTATGTGTTCTTTTAAAAATTTTGTAACTTTTTGATGACTTCATAATTAAGGGCTTTTCATTGGTCACACTTTGTATAAAAGACTTGTATTTCTTAGTTAATGTTGTCTGATGAAGCGGTGTGGTCACCGTGAAAGCGCTTACCACTCTTTTGGATACATCTATTAAAGTTCCTGGATTTTAGCCTGTTGGTTTTGTATTTCTTCATTTATTTTATTCTTATTTTTGTCTTACCAACCTTTATCCTGCTATCATATATATTTTTTGCATTGCTTAGCGCTTTTAGCCCTGACAAGCCTAGCCAAGTTCTACACTTATTTCAACGATCAGCACCTAATGCCCGTGTCAGTGTCCAAGAGGAACACAGATGGAACCCCTGTGGTGAAATTACAGTTAGCCATCTAATTGTCCAGATTGCATTTGAAGAGGACCATGGAGGTACTGTGTTTGACATGAAGCGGGAGTCTGTTCCAAAGGTATGGTAACCTCTGTGAAATAAATTTGTCCCTCCAGCAGGTTCTAGTAATGTCACATACCAGGTTAAGGTCTTTAGAGCGGGTAACCCATGTACCATTTGACTTGCGGATATGCAGCATTTTCAATAAAGCAGGATCAGAGATTACCTTATATGCAAGGCAGAGGTCACCTCTGAGTAGTCTGTATGAAACAGAATAAAGTGACATTGATTTCAGCCGCTCCACATAGGACAGATGCTGAAGACCTTGAATTTTCCTTGTGAGGAACCTCTGTGGTTTCTCTAATTGCTGCAGGTGCTTGGAAAGGTACATTCCCAAAGGGGTATTGTACTTAATTATTGGCCTGATGCAGGAAGAGAACACTGAGGTATAACTTTTTTTTTTCTGGAGGCAATGCTCTTACTTATGAGATGAGCAATATAGAATGCTCTTCTTACCGCTGTGGAGACATGGTGATAAAAGGTAAGATTGCTGTCAACCTGTGTGCCCAGATGTTCTTCGTGTTTCACTGTTGCAGTCATCACATTTGGGTTATCTGCTTGCAGTAGCCCTCAGTCGGCCTGATTATCAAAGTCTTGGGTCCTGCATTGGTTGCTGTCTCATCTTCCATGACGTCAGATAGTCAGGGGTATAAAGCATGCAGCCGATGCCATTACATCAGTCTTTCTTGCCGTGCGGTGCCAGAAGCAGAAGCAGTTCACAAGTGCCGGTCGGCCGACTCCTGAAATTTTTGTTTTCAAGTTTCAGAACCGAAGTCTTCAACTAAAGCTAAGTACCCCGTTGGGGAATCTTTTTCTTGCTCTAAACCAATGTCAGCAAAAGTCAATAATTGTATTTCTTGTGGAAAGCAAATACCTCATAAAGATTTTCATTTGTACTGTATTCCTTGCCTAGGCCCTGACCACGACGTATCTCGCTGTCGGTTTTGTGCCTTGTTTAAGCAACAAAGTATTCATCATCTGTATATTTACGTTTCTAAATATTTTGGTACTCAGTTCAATTATCCAGATATGTCTTCGGTAAGCAACCCGACTACCGACATTCTGAAAAAATGCAAAGATAAAGACAGAGACAGGCCGCCTAGGTCCAAAGCTGCCGACGACGCTTCTCCTAAGCTAGTCGCCAGTTTGCCGGTACTCAGTGGGGCACTTTTGCAGCCCCCGATACCCGCTACTTCAGATTCGCAGGCCTCTACTGAGACCCATTTGGAGTCCTGTATGCCGCGAGATGCTTCAACTGTGGAACCTACGAATATCTCTACCTTGGATAGGTCCGGAGCCGCTGTGCAGGCACCGGCTTCTGAGGGTGTATTCAGGCCTACTGACTTGCATATTAAACCGATGGCATCTTCTTCTTCAAGGCCTAAAACTCGAACCATGCCTAGAAAACCAACGCCCAGACCGCATGGTCAGGCCTCTATGCCTAAAAAACAAATGATAAGAATGGCTGAAGACCTTATTACTTTAATCAGGTGAAGCCAACCTTCCCCCTATAAGAGACCTAGGACTGAATTTGCTTATGATACTTCTGACCAGGATTCTGAAATTTCTGTTTCCTCTGATGACAAGGATTTACCCTTATCTACCTATGAGGATTCTGATGCAGAGGGCTGTATTCCCTCTGCTTCCCCTCCAGAAGATTTCTCTTTTGGTGAAACTTTGCATACTCTTATGGAGCATTTTCGCGGGGAAAGCCAGGATTACTCTGATTCTAAAAAGAGGCTTAGAGATTTCTTACTTCTGCCCCAACACAGGCCTCTAGCTATCCCCCCTGTACTGGACATTGTTGATGATGCCTTTTCGGAATCTAGCTTGGCCCCTGACTCTTTACCTCCTGCTCCCAGAATACCTGATAGATATTACAGGGTTCTTGACTCTCACAAGTTCCATTTTAAAAATCCTACTGCGGATCCTGAGACCATTTCACAGGGACCCAAGGGCATTAAGGCTACTACTGCCAAAAACCTACCCCCTCTGATAGAGATTGCAGGGCACTTGATAGATGGGGTAAGAAGGTATACATTTCTGCAGCCTTGGCCATTAGGGTCTTAAACTGCCAGTTTCATATGTTAATGTATCAGCAGCATATTATTGGATTGCTTAAACAGAAAATGATGTTGATTCCTGACTGTGCTGAAAATAAGGATTTACAAGATTTAATGCATCCTGCTGAACAAGTTGTAAAACATACTTTGCAGTGTGGTTTGGGCATCTTGCAGGGCTGCTGTCACTGAGTCTGTACTTAGAAGGCATGCTTGGCTTAAGGAACAGTCTTTGCCAGATAATGTTAAAGCTAAATTGCTGGATGCTCCCTTAAATCAGGACTGCCTGTTTGGCAACAAAGCAGAAAAAGTACTTAAAAAGATGGAGGAAAAAGCTAAAACTTTGCAAACTGTTAAAGATTTCCTACAGGTACAGCCTCCAAGATTTAGTAGTCATTGGCCCTCTAAGAATTGGTTCTTTCCTGCCTCTTCCAGGCCTTCTCAGCCCAAACCCAGAACCAGCAGAACACCCAGGTACACACAGGACTAAGCAGTCGGGGCTCCCACTTCCAAATCAGGGAGTAGTAAGACTCCCCCCTATGGTAAACTGTCTCAGTGACTTAACTTTAAAACTTCCAAGCTGTTCTCACCTGACTGCTCCATTAGGGGGGAAGATTGCTCTGCAGGCAAAAAACTAGGAACTCATTGCCCAGGACAAATGAGTTTTAATTATAGTTTCCTAGGGATAGAGATTCCACTTCCACACACCACCAACCCCAAACGGTTGGCCAGTTATACCCCTAAATCAGTGGGCAGAGCTCAAAAGCAAGTTCTCTCTCTCTTAAGTATAAGGGCTATTAAAACTGTCCCAGAAAAGGAAAGGGGACAAGGTTTCTACTCAAATCTTTTTCTGGTGCCCAGAGAAGACAACTCCTGGTGTCCTATCCTGGATCTCTCTGTCCTAAAAACTTTTTTGGTGATCCCAAAATTCAAGATGCTAACTCTTCACCAGTTGCTTCCTATGCTAGGCAAGGATGCCTGGTTGACAACACTGGATTTTAAGGAAGCCCACCTGCACATCCCAATCAGGGAATCTTGCAGAAGATACCTGTGCTTCAAAGGAGGCTACATGCACTATCAGTTCTCTGCACTGCCCTTTGGCTTATTTACTGCGCCCAGAGAATTCACAAAGTGCCCAGCTCCAGTCATTGCATTTTGCAGGCAAAGAAATATTCAACTATACCCATACCTGGACGACTGTCTAATTCAGGCAGAAAGCCAGGACATACTTTTGAATCATCTGGCATTTGTACAAAATGTTGCTAACTTGTCTCGGGTACACCATAAACGAAAAGAAATCACAACTGGTACCCTGCCAACAAATTGTATTCCTGGGAGCAAGCTTGAACACAACTTCCCAGATGGCTTTCCTCACGCCAGAGAAACAAATTCATTTGACAACTTACTTCAAACTAATGGCCACAAAAACTCTGCTATCTGCAAGGCAAATACTGCAAGCCTTGGGGTTCATGACCTCCTGCATTCTCCTAATTCCATATGCAAGACTGCATATGAGGAAACTACAATGGTATCTAAAAAGCCTGTGGTGTCAACATTCTCAGGATCTAGAAGCAATGATTTCTATCATACCTTGTCTACAGTTAGAGTTCCTTTGGTGGGCAGAGGCCTGCCACCAAAACAAGGGACTACCATTCACTCTACCCCCTGCTGCCCAAACCCTACCAACAGACGCATCAGATTATGCATGGGGGGCTCACCTGGCAGGGAAGTGCATTCAGGGCAAGTGGAACCCAAGTCAAATGCACCTGCATATCAATCAAAAAGAAATATTAGCTGTACAGAATGCTCTGACAGCCTTCAAGGACCAAAATCTTCCAGGACAATTAATGGTAAGGACGGACAACACCACTGTTATGTGGTACATAAACAAGCAGGGGGGGACCCATTCATACCCCCTCTGCAGACTAGCCATGGTTCTGTGGAACACAGCCTTGAGCTACCAAGTGCATCTACAGGCTCAATTTCTGCCAGGATAGCTAAATACACTGGCAGACAAACTAAGCAGAAATCTCATGGACCCACACGAGTGGAAACTGGAACCAAAGAATTTCAACATGTTGATAAACAAATGGGGGAGCCCAGATATAGACCTGTTTGCCTCCCCCCAGAACTGCCAGTTGGACAAATTCTGCACAAGGACTCCCCACAAACAAGCTTGGAAAGTGGATGCCCTGTCCTTGAACTGGAAAAATCTATCAGTTTATGCCTTTCCTCCTCTGCCTCTCCTCTCCAAAGTACTACTAAAGATCAAACATGAAAAACCAAGGATGATACTGATTGCACCAGATTGGCCATGCCCCTCTTGCACAGTGTGTCACTGCTGGCACCATGGCACCTGCCTTAGAACCCCACCCTGTTGTCCCAGCAGGAGGGCCAGATTCTGCATCCTCAGCCTCAAACCCTGAACCTGGCAGCCTGGCTAATTGCTTGACCTCTCCGTTACCATCCCTCAATAAACAAGTGCTTGATGTCATTTTGGAGGCAAGGAGGCCTAGTACTAGAAAATCTTATGCTGAAAAATGGAAAAGATTATGTTCCTGGAACCAAACTCAAGGGATGGGCACAGCAGTGCCCAATTTACCTCAGGTTCTTCAATACTTAACTGAGATGCTTCACAAGGGCCTTCCTTTTTGCCATTTCTGCTCATTACAACACAGAACCACCCCCTCTTCTCTCATCCACTGCTCAAGCAGTTCCTCAGAGGGGCCAAATACTTAAGACCACCCAGGAGAGCCCCAACTCCAGCCTGGGACCTTAAATTTGTATTGGAAAAACTCACTCTACCTCATTTTGAGCCAGCTGCAAGTGCAGAGTTAAAATTCCTTTCTTGGAAAACAGCCTTCCTTTTAGCAATCACTTCACCAAGAAGGGTATCTGAATTACAGGCCCTTATGGCAGTGGAGCCTTTCATCATCTTTCATGTGGACAGGGTGTCCCTCAGGACCAACCCCTCCTTCATGCCCAAGGTGGTATCCAGTGTGGCTCTTAATCAGTCCATTAATTTGCCAACCTTCTTTTCTAATCCACAGAACAAAGGGGAACGGATACTGCACTCCTTAGATGTGCACAGACAACTTAGATTTTACTTGGACAGGACTAAACCTCAAAGGAAATCTGAACAACTACTGGTGGCATTAGTTGCAGGGGCAGAGGGGAAGGCCATTTCAAAGCAAATAATTTCTAAATGGATAGGCCATTGCATTCATTTCTGCTATAAGCACCATGGAAAACCTATCCCACAGGGGATAAGACCACACTCAACTATGGCTGCATCTACCTCTACAGCCTTTCTCAGAGGTGTCCCTACCAGGGACATCCTCAAAACAGCTACCTGGAGTTCTGTACATACTTTCAGCAAGCATTACCATTTGCCTATTTTCTCTAAATCCAGAGCTGGTTTTGCCACTGCAGTCTTGCAGGGACTTATAACTGGTCCTAATGCTATCTAAATTCCTCCTCCCATCCTTAGCTTTAGGAATCTACCCAAATGTGATGACTGCAACAGTGGAACACGAACAACATAGTACAGTTGTGTGCACTTATCATAAATGTAGATGTCTGAGTGTATTCACTGCTGCAGTCCTGGTTACCCTCCCTCCAGCCCCCTGACTTCTTTTGGCTATACCTCTATTCTCTTTTACTATGCTTAAAAGCTTTTTGATTTATAGGTTCATAGGTTGGTACTAGGCTATCGGCTCTAGGGCCTATACAAGCCTAGCCATAAGAATTCCCTGGCTATTTCTTCCCACACTATTTACTTTTTATTTGCTTTTTGGTGTATTTGCTTTTTTTGTTGGAGGTATAACCTTGCATATTTATATTTAATTGCTACCCATTAGTGGGCACCTGACATCTGGGGCAAGAAAACCTGATGTAATGGTGTCAGCTGCATGCTTTATACCCCTGACTACCTGACATTATAGAAGATGAAACAGCAACCGATGCAGGACCCAAGACTTTGATAATCAGGCCGACTGAGGGCTACTGCAAGCAGATAACCCAAATGTGATGACTGCAACAGTGAATACACTCAATCATCTACATTTATGGTAAGTGTACACAACTGTACTGTCTCTCACCACTGAGCGCTTAGTTTAAGGTGTTGCTATCGATGTGGTAGTTAGCAGGAACATCACTGTTACCAAAAGGGATGATAATACTTTTTTTTTTTTTGCATTGAGTTTAAAGCCATGTCTTTGGCACCAATCATTTGTATGTGTAAGACCTTCTTGTAGGATGTTGACATCATTTGGAGATTCTATGACCAGTGCCAGTTTACAGTCATCAGCAAACTTTATCAGCTACAGACCTTTATTTTTTGCTTGTACTTCAGATAAATAGATTACAAACAGTAAAAGTTCCAGGACTGATCCCTGTGGGAGACCACTGATTACAAATCTACTGTTGGAGGTGGATTCCCCTATTTTGACTATATGTGTCATATCAGTGTGCCAGTTAGAGACCCATCTAACAGTATAAGGGTTGATAGCTAGCTGGCTGAGTTTGTCAATGATGCCTGAGAGGGGAATAGTGTCAAAAGCCTTGGCTAAGTCTAGGTAGGTTGTATGCACAGATTTCCCATTGTCCAGGGCCTTGGTGACTGTCTCAAAGAAGTCCACCAGGTGTAACAGGCCAAGGGGTCAAGTGTTTGGAGATTACCTTTATCTTTGTTGATAAGGTCCATGATGATTCGCTCCATGGCCTTGCAGATAAGGCTAGTCAGGCTAATAGGAATGTAGCTCCCAGGGTCAGTGGAAGCACCACCTTTGTGCAAGGGAGTAACTGTGGCCATTTTCCATACAGCTGAGATGAAGCCGATGCTTAGACTATGATTGAAAAGAGTACCCAATGGTGTTGCCAGTTCTTGTTGGAGCCCATGTAGGACGAAGCTTGGGATGTTACCAGGTCCAATAGCTGCTGTGTATTTAGCCTTAGAGAGGGCATTACAACCTGCTGTTGGAGATACAAAGTAGTGGACAGGTGATAGGGATGTCATGGGGCAGGGACAGGGGAGTGAAGTTTTCACAGAACCTGTTGGCCAACAGGTTAGCTTTGTCCACAGATAGTGTTAAGAATTTTCAGCCCTGGTGGGCACTGGTCTAGCAGGCGCACTTTTCTAGTATTTATTTGATGTAGTTAGACCAGGATGGGGGCACCAGGTAGTGTGGTGGGGGGCGCCATGGATCCCTTTTGCCTAGGGCACCAGTTGACCTAAGGCCACTGCTGAGTGCACTACCAACCAGTCAACATTTACTGATTGTGCCCCCCAACACTTTGCACTTCCGGTGGTTCTCCTTTTGCCCCACCTTAGCTATGCCTCTGAGTACATATTAAAATGTCATGCTGGATTAGTTTCACTAGTTACAAAAAGTTTGCAGTTGTACAGATATAATCATGGCAAGCTGCCGATACAGCTAACAAGCCTTTACATCCCCAAGACTGCCACTGAGCAACTGTATCACTAAAGAAAACTATAGTTACAACTGGATCATACATAACTGGTTCTGACCTGTACAATATATTTCTAAGTGAAAACCCTAGTCAACATATTTTTTGATCAAATGGGTCTATAAAGCATTTGTTTAGCACGTCTAGTCTGAGATGATTAGATGTTTCTGTAGCAAGATCCTGTGAAGTTCTTCAGCTGAATTGTCCAGAGTAATGTCAACAGCATCAAGTACAGTAAAGTCCCCGTTATCCAGGACTCAAGCAGCTGGCACTCTTAAAAAAACAACATTTGATTGGCTCATATGCCAGTATACGGGCCAATCAAAAACCACAAAGCATATCTCAAGCAAACAAAACATACAGTTAACCAGCATCTACCAATCCCCACGGGTGCCGGTTAAGTGAGACTTTAATGTACTTCTGTCTGTGATCTGCCTTGAAAGAAGGGGAGGAGGAATTAGAAAAGCAATTCCTTTAGCCTGTGCTGAAAATGGTCCTGTGTATTTTGCTGGTAGAAGATCATGCATTTATAGCTCTTAACAGTTGCTTTCTCCATACCTCTCAACCTCTTAGAGCAAGAAATCTGGACAAAGTCTAACATGATGGGAGGACAAAGGTCCAAGAATAGGGACATAATTCAAATATTGCTCTTATAAACTTAGAAAATTGCTAGAATAAAAGATTTAGTTTAGCACACATTTTCTTAAGGATAAGAAGTCTGAAACTCAAATTTGTGTCATTATTTAGTGACTTCGGTCATCAGTCATTGCAAGAAAAACACAGATTTTATGAGGAATAGACAAAAAATATGAGGTAAAAATCAGGACAGTCTGCAAAAATCTGGACAGTTGAGAGGTATGGTTTTCTGTGTTTTGCTATCAGGATATCATGAATTTTTAGCAAAAGCTCATATCAACCCTGGGAAATCTCAACTTTTAAACACAAGCCTTCCAGTAGAATTAATTATTAGGTGAATGTCATTGAATTGTTTTTAACAATTTTGTCTTACTTTGTGACCATCATTATGAGGTGAGCACCTCAATGCTGCATTGAGCTCCATTCAGCTTCTAACTTAGAGAGCTTTAATGAAGTCGGCCAATAGGTAGGAACATACTCTACTAATTGTACACATTTCTTATTCACTCTGTATGCAAACAGGTGACTTCCAGATTCTAAGGTTAAAACTATTCCAAAACAGACCTTTAGTTCAGTCCCAGTTCCTTTAGCTACTCATGCTTAAAGAGTTTGCTAGCAACATTTGGTTTCTGTAGGCTGAAACACTCTAACATAGTATATTGTCTTACTTACATTTCCTGGCTCCTGATTGTTTTATCTTTTCTGTTTAGAATCCCTCCTGCTGGGGGTTGCTCTGCCCGCTCCATTTGCCCTTCGGGCTCACTCTGCTCCCCTACCCTGCCTCCATATCCCACCCGCCCCTAGTATTTATACTCTTGAGCATTAGACAGACACTCCCTCACTCCATCCGTCCAATTAGACACACTTCCTGTTATCCTGTTTCCTCCTCCTAGTACCTATACCATGCTCGTGCTTCACCTTTCACTTCTTACTACACTCGTATTACTATCTCACCTCACTACTTATCACCACAATACATTCAAGACACCCACTTTTCATCACACCACAAACCCACCTTACCATACTACTCCATGTACATATCTCACCATCAGTCCTACACTTGTCAATATTACTAGCTTCCAGTATTTTCCATTTAAACTAATACCTACTAAAGATAGTCACTATAATCCTCAGTTATTCAACAATGAACTTATCAAACAATTGAAACTATTTACCAACATTGCCTCTAGGCTACTGCTTAGTGGTGACATCCATCCAAACACTGGGCCACTCTCAGATAACACCAACCCATCTAATCATTCTAGTCTCAATACCCCTACACTTCCAACCCTAAACAGAAAAAAATAAGACCTATTGCTAATGAACATTAATATTAGAAGTATAGCCAACAAATTGGACATCCTCCATGCCACCCTAGCTACATACGCCCAAGACATAGTCATAATCACTGAAACATGGTTAAAACCAAGTACAAAAGATAAAGAAATACTACCCCCAGGTTACTTCATACTATGGGTGGATAGACTCAGCAAAAAAGGAGGTGGAGTTGCTGTCCTCTTTAAAGACCATCTTACTTAACTTTCCTTGAATGCAAAACCCCAAAACTGGACAGTGCAGAAATCATCTATACCACACTAACCATAAATTCTAGAAAAACACAATATAATTGGCTGCTATATCCCACCTGGAAATAAATGTCCCAGTTATAGAATGTGTGTTGCACTGGTCAAGTAGTCCCATTAGTCAGGAAACATTCATACTGGGTGATTAATTTAGACTGGTTTGCATGTGATACAGATCACCCCATCCATCACATAAACTTGCATGGTTTTACACAAACTATTCAAGAACCTACCAAATAGATAAAGCTAGTAAAAAACAATCCACCTTGGATTGGATATTAAATAACTCCTCTCACTCATTCCAATCAGGTTGCCTTCCTGATGGTCTGAGTGACCACTTACCCACATTTCTTATACGGCAGCACATATTCCCACCAAAACCTACTATGTTTAAACAACTCAGAAAAAAACAGAACTTTAATCTTGACAACTTCCTAGTAGACCTACAAAGGTGCAACTGGACTCCACTCAAATACCTTGACCTAGATGATGCATTGAACCACTTTAATAAATATTTCTTAGATATATTAAATGCACATGCCCCTGTTAGAACCATCAGAGTAAAATCAAACTATGCCCCCTGGCTAAGCAGAGACACTAGGGCCCTTCTGAAAACTAGAGATAAAGCCTGGGAGCTATGGCATAAGACTAACACAGTAGTTTCTAAACAACAGTATCAAGAACTTAGAAATAAGGCAAAAAAACAAATAAAATAGGATAAAATAAATTTCTGTCATAACATTCAAAACACATATAAAAAAAACTCAAAATTTCTGGCCAGCTATAAACTCAGTCCTTCACCCAGGAAAATCTACTATACCAACACTAAACATCCACAACAATTCTGATAGCATAGCTACCATTTTTAACAAACATTTTACTGAATCTATAATTGCCCTTTCCAAACAGCAAACTCCCACTCCTGATACCAAACAAGCCAAGTGTGCAACTAGCAATGCCTCATTCTCTTTCTCCCCAGTTCCTATAGCCACTATCAAAAAACTACTACAGAAACTTAAACCTACTACACTTGCTGTAGATAACTTACCCAGTGATTACCTCAAAATTGCAGCTGAATTTATAGCCTTCCCAGTATCAATCCTTATAAATAGATCCATTCTTGAAAACAAGGTCCCGCAACTGTGGAGAATTTTCTATGTAATCCCACTTCATAAAGGGGGACCTTCCACAGAACTGACAAACTATCGACCAATTGCTATTCTTTCACCTCTTTCTAAGCTACTAGAAAAGTGTATTCATTTCCAGGTCATGAAATTCTTACTAACAAATAACCTTCTCGCAAATACTCGGCATGAGTTTCGCCCATCACATAGTACCACTACAGCTCTCTTATCCTTCACTAATACCGTAAACCAGCAGAGGAATAACAACAACTTTGTATCTGCCATCTTTCTAGACCTATCAAAAGCTTTTGATATGGTTTCCCATTCCAAACTAATAGATGTACTAACTGTGAACTGTCCTTCTCACCATCTGCCACAGCATGGTTTAGTAACTATTTATCTGGCCGTCAACAATCTGTTCTATGGCAGTGTGACGTATCTCTACTCCTTCCTTTATTCATTGGTGTCCCCCAAAGATCTATCTTAGACCCTCTCCTTTTCTCCCTCTTTACTAATAATCTACACACAGCTACTCCACATGGTTCTATAGTACAGTATGCAGATGATTCAACACTTATTTGTGCTGCCACTTCTCTATCAACTCTTCATTCTCAAACATAGGAATCTTTCACTTCTGCTGAAACATGGTTAGCCAATGCCCATCTAATCCTGAACCCAAACAAAACTAAATTATTACTCTTCCAACTTAACAAGACATCTATCTCATGCCCAACATTTAACATAATAGCCAAAGTCAGTACTGTGATCTTCCCAACAACCCATACAAAGCTTCTTAGAGTGGAAATAGACAATACCCTAAAATTTCACTTGCATGTCTAAGAAACTTGGAAGTCTATATAGACACAAAAGGTTCCTGACCACAATGCTCAAAATTACATTAGCACAAACCCATCTGCTCTCCACTCTACTATATGCCTCTCCAGTTTTTAACTAATCTAAGGAAAACTGACTTATCTAAGCTAGAAGTACGTTATAATAAAATTGCTAAGTTTGCATCTGATTGCCCATATAGAACACATCATTGTACAGCTTTAAGGATACTAGACTGGCTTGAGCTTCCAAACATTATTCTTTACAACCAACTCTAACTCACAAAATTGTAACATGACCAACTAGAACCCCTGTACTACAAAATCTCATCCTTCCTTACAGTTCCAGCAGACCACTTCGCTCTAACAACAAGAACTTACTCACCATCTCCAAGGCCAACAACACTACAGGAGAATCTTTATTTTCTAACTATATATCCTGTATATGAAACTCCCTTCCTAACTCCATTATCTCAGTCTCATCCACTAACCACTTTAAGCCATCACTTAAAGCTTATCTAAAAATGGGTCTATATTACAACGACAAACGCTTAAATGTTCGAATCTGTAAAGGTCGACCTTAACAGATCGAACAGGTAAACGTTCGAAGTTGTAAAAAAATAAATAAAAAAAATTAATTCAGTGAAAGGGTTGTAGCAGGAGGCAAGCCCCCCTGCACCCCCCACACCCCCTGCTACTTAAATATACCAACTCCAAGATCGCACTTCAGTGAACTACAGTGCGGAAGTGGGAAATTTCCCATTCCCTACACTGTAGCGCGATCTTGGAGTTGGTATATTTAAGTAGCGGGGGGGGGGTGCAGGGGGGCTTGCCCCCCTGCTTAAACCCTTTAGTTTTTTTTTCACTTCTGATTTTTTTTTTTTAATTTTTAAAGAAATTTGAATGCTTAACTGTTCGATCTCTACAGGTTGGCCTTTAGAGATTTGAACATTTAAGTGTTCGTGGATATAAAATATAGACCCTAAAAACTAAGTGGCTATGTTCCTGTACTAGCCCCTCATGAGTGCTCTGATACATCACAGTATACCCAAAACATATCCAACTTCTCCTCAATGTTTAATCCTTTGTTTCTACCGACCTGTCTTAAACTTATATCTTGACATAAGTCATACCTACAAATAGTTCTAGCTATGTTCAAAGCCCAGGTTTAGTTGTCAAAATGTAACGAATTTGTATGTTCTTATGTATACTACATTTTGTTTACTTTATTGTAATGTGTGCATGAAAATGTACTGTTACTTGTGGAGCTTTTCTCCCTGGGCCTCTGCTGAAAAAAGACCTGTGTCCAGTCGGACTTTCCCAGTAAACAAATGTTAAATAAGTAAAATAAATATTTTAATAGAGTGAAGGCGAAAGAAGCTAGTCTGCTTTTCCTTTTGTGTTCTGCTCCTCTCAAATGCTGTGGTTTAGGCCCTAAGAGTTAGCCTTACTCCTCCTAGTTTTATGATGTTCCTCATAACGTCAGACCTGTTTATAGGCACATACTTTATTAAATACATAAACTAAGCCTATACAAAGATCCACAATGTCTGACTATATATGAGTCTAATATATAAAGACCTTTTATTGCGAAAAATAGTGTTCCTCTTGCTGCCTCTCTGGTACAATTTTTAAAGGCTAGTGTTATGATTCGAGGCAGTCAGATTCACCTGTCAGTCTATTAGAATCCAGTGTCTATTCCAGGTTATTTTTAGTTCCAAAGAAGACAGGAGGCCACATGCCAATATTGGACCTAAGCCGACTCAATCAGTTGGTCAAGCAGACTTAGTTCCAAATGGTCATAGTACAGTTCATGCTATTTCTATTGAGGAAGGATGACTGGATGTACTCTATATATCTTCAAGATGCCTACTACCATATAAAGATTCAAAGGCAATCCAGGATATTTCTTCATTTCCAGCTGGGAGACCATCATTACCAGTTCAGAGCTGTGCCATTCAGGCTCACCATAGCCCCGTGGGTGTTCATCAAGATTATGGCAGTGGTAGCAGCTCATCTATGACTGCAAGGATCCAAGTCTTCTCATATCTAGATGATTGGCTTCTAACTGCTACCTCCAGGAATCTACTGCTACAGAATCAAGCATTCTTACTCTGTCTTGCAAATCAGTTGGGAATAACCATCAGTCATGTGAAGAGCAAACTGCCCCCAACTCAACACATAGATTTCATACAGTATCACATCAGTACAGTTTAACAGATTGACAAACTTTCAACAGCAAGAGTGCTGTAATTATGATTGGTGGCTTTTCAGGTAAGTCAGCATCCCCATCCACAAGCAAGAATGATTCTTTGTTGATGGGCTCTACCATTATTTTAGTCCCACTAGTAAGATACAGCATGAGAGTGTTACAATGGACTCTTTCAGTCCAGTGGTCATAGTTTTTTCATCCTCTCCATACCAAAGTGCATCTCACTCAAGTATGCAGAAACCATATAATGTGGTGGACAACTCCTCTGTTAGTTACAGAGCGGATATCCTTCTGTCCACTGACACCCCAGGCCACAGTAACCTTGGACATGTCCCTTCTAGGGTAGGGAGGTATTTTGCGGAGAAAACAGTTCAAGATACTTGGTCACCTAAGGAGACCAAACTTCATATCAATATCTTAGAGATGAGATTGATCCTGCTGGTGTTGCAGGCTTTCCAGGACCATCAACCCCTAAGGGTGTGATTTCCATCCAAATGAACAATATGTCAGTGGTATGGTACATCAGCAAACAAGGGGGAACATGATCATATCCACGTTGCCTGGAGGACATGTGAGTCTGGCTATGGGCAATGTCTTCCCATCACTTTCTGGTAGCAATGCACATTCCTGGGAAGTCGAATGTACTAGTGGGCAAGCTGAGCATGTCTATCCTATTACCTCACGAGTGGTCTCTAAACCAGAAAATGGCAATGGGGATTTTCAGTCACTAGGACCAACCTTGCTGAAACCTGTTTGCCTCCTACCTGAACAATGAGTTCAGCAGTTACTGTGCCCTCATCTGCCCACTGAGGCAGTCACAGATGCTCTAGTCCACAGGTCTCATCTATGCATTCCCAGTAATATCTCTCCTGACAAAATTCATACAGGAATCCATGAGTTGCAAAAACAAAATGATCCTCATTGCTCCATTCTGGCCCCAGTAAGCGTGGTTCCCCTTCCTTTGGCCTCATTTGCTACACCAGCTCTGAGTGCCGGAATCCCACTCTGGATCTTCTGCGTCACCTATCTGGGATGCCTCTACTGGATCTACAAGCCTTAAAGTTAACTGCATGGTTTTTCCAATTTTAATGATAGCCGGAGATGCCAGGTTGTCTTCCCCAGAAGTTCACATAATTTCTTCTTATCAAAAGCGATCAGCCGAAAAGACTTATAAAAGTAAATTTACATTATCAAAATGACTAGACCCTTTTTATGCCCCCTACCATCGATATTGGAATTTCATTCAGTCTTTTTTCACCAGGGATCTAGTTTTTCTACCATCAATGTTCAAATGGCTGTCATTTTAAATTTTCACATAGTCCATAATGACACTTCCATTGCTTCTCTTAGAATATCGAAGACTTTCCTCGAAGGAGCCTTTTTGCTGAGGCCTCCAGTTCAAAACCTAGATCCCCATGGGACTCGCAATTTTTTTTTAGTCATTGACTGAGATACCCTTTGAGCCAGCAGCTTCAGCTGACCTTAACTACATTTTTTTGGAAAACCATTTTCCTAATCGTCATTACATCTGCTGAACAAATTCTGAATTACAAGTATTTTCATGCAAGCATGCAAGCCACCTTTTCTCATTTTCCACAGAGAGAGTGCCACTGAAAACAAACCCTGCCTTTCTCACAAAGGTCTCATCTGAAGCAAATTTGAATCAGTCTGTTGATAGTATTCTTACACCTCATACTTTAGATGTTCACAGGCAGGTCAAATTCTACTTACACCTTACTAAAGATATTAGAAAATAAGATCAACTATTTGTCTCCTTTGCCAAAACACAACTGAGAAATCGTGTCAAAAGTAACAAATTCTAAGTGGCTGTCAGACTGCATCCTTTGTATATAAAACTCGAGGTTTGTTTCTGCGCTGTAAATCAAAAGCTCATTCCACTAGAGCAATTGCTACCTCTACAGCATTTATGAAAAGAGTTCCCATTGATGGCATTTGTGCAGCAGCAACTTGGTTGACAGATCATGCATTTTTATTTCATTACAGATGGCATGTGCAGTCTCAAGTTCACACATCTGTTGGCTGTGCCATTCTCAGGAATGTCATTTTGTGATACCTCCCAGGTCCCTTTAGGTAGCCTGGGAATCTGTCCCAAACATTGAATCAGACAAAAATAGACAACATTGGATACAAAATGTATGTACTTACCATAACGCTAGATCTATGTTGTCTCATTTTTGTGCAGTACAATATCCCTCTCTCCTTCCCCCTTTCAAATTGCCATCTGCAAACTTCTGGTGTTCAGACAGGCAGGGCCGGTGTTAGCATTTTGGGGGCCCCCAGCAAGTGTCAAGTTGGGGGCCCCCTAGGCACTTCCAGTATAAGTATCATCCTAACAATGCCATCCATCCTAAGCAACCCTTTATTTCATGCTGCAAACTTTTAGGAGTAGTATCCACAGACAGACCTGCAGCTACAAGCTTTTACATTACAACAGGCCTATGTATCACACTATCACTATGTTGAGCTGTCTAACAAAGAGGCAGTTAGAGTTACTGGCACTTAGCTGCAACAGTGATACATTGCAACAAGTCTATGTACAGGTCTGGACTTAAAGTGAAATGATTACTGGACCTACATTTCAACACCCTCACTACCCACACACAGCCTCCAGTCCTCACCTCAGAGTCCTTCTCCTTTGTGCTTCCCCCATACCATTCACATTACTTTTTCTTCCTTTTCTCACATTTTGCCATACTCTAAGCTTTTTCAAGAAGCCATAACTTTCTATATGCTCTGAAGTGCATTTTACACAACCTTTTCATCCAATAATAGCTTGAACAGAAATTATGATTAAGGAAAAAAATCACTGTTGTGGTTCAGCTTTAGTTTTCCTTGCATCCTTCAACACACCTTTCCTGAACAAGACAGCCCAGTAATAACCATTTAGGAAATAACTCAAATCAGGGCCCAAGAAGCCACAGGTTTACAGATGGTCTGGGATGCATTTTAGAGCATTTTATCAACATTTTAATCTAATGGTTGCCTAAATGAATGTCAGTCTTATTTTTTCTTTCAAGGCATAATTTGTGCCCAAGGCTTAATTTTCAAAGCTGACAAAATTGTAGCTTAGAGTAAACTAACAAGCCAGTAGTTGTGAGAATATTTAAGTCTTCTGGAAATACTGCTTACCTCCCTAACCCTCTAAAAAAGACAAGTCACTGCCTATGCATCCCTCTGGTGTTAGACTGGGATGAAAGCAGATATTTAAATTTGTCATATATTTCAAGTGACTGATGATATACATATACATAGCATGTTCTTCACCCCAGTCAAAGGTAGCCACATGTATATGTGCCTAGTACGTGATTGTGAGAATGATTTCAGTAGTATTCAAATTTGTTGCTCCTAGACAGTACACCTCTCACACAAGCTATAGTAACCTTCTTTGTACACCTCTGAGGTCTGTGAGAAACACTGCCCTCAGCTCAAACACAAGCTATAATGACTTCATGTGCACCTCTAAGGTTAGACTGTGATGAAAATCAAAGATGTAATATCCACACAATCTCCAGCCCCTCATAACCCGGAGCAGCTTTATGTACACACACACACATTTCAACAGGGCTGGTTTTAGAATGGGTGTGGTTGTAAACAGAGGCTATTATTAGCTTTATCCTAAAAGGGTCATATCTCAGCACCATTCAGGTTAAACAGCGATTCAGAAAATTGACACATTTTTCTCCAACAAGCAACAGCTTTGGTGGGGCCCCATAGAGGCAAGGATGATAAAGGGAGTCCCCATTATCCATTTAGACAGTCTGGTGAGTGGAGGCAACCAAACTCCAAGAATATCTAAGTGTCGGAATGTTCTGTGATATATGTTATGTCTTACTTAAATATAATTACTTGTTAGGTACATTTTTTACTGATGCACAAGAATAATGTCTGTGTCCTGGCTTTATTGGGTGCTTGCACAGATAAAAATCAGTGATGTTTTACACACACACACACACACACACACACACACACACACACACACACACACACACACTAACATACATAAGCCACAGCAGTACTAGTTGTACTTATTTCAGCAAACAGCAATGCCTTGTGCAACATTGGTACTGCCACACCAGATTAGTCACTGCTGTTTAGCATTTGTCAAACAGCAGAAGCAGTAAGATTTATTTCATCGAGGAGTAATGCATACTTGTCACTGTCCCTACTTTCACAGACCTTCCTGATTTTGTTCATACTTTTGCTTTATCCTTCGTAAAAAGTCTGATTTGCTGGTAAATCATTCAGGATTACAGTCAATCAATCCAGACATCTGAGTTTTATACTTATTGTCCAAAAATAGATGTTGATGCAAAATATGTTATTCTAGTAACTTTAAGTGAATTAGAGAAATTTAAACATATTTATGATTCTGAGCATTTATTCTATTATTTTTGGGAATTATACTGAATTCTTAAGTAAAGAAATTGAGTTATAGTATCTGGTGTTCTGGTATTAGTTATAAAACTACCTGAAAGAGAAACTATCCCTGATGATCGGAAGCATTAGCTCTTCTTAAAATCCAAAGTTTGCACTGAGGTAAGTCACTCTGGGCTGCTGATCCTTCTAGTGCTTATATTGTTCATGTTCATTATCATCTTCATCCTAATAGGGTCATATCACAGCCCTGTTCATGTTAAAGAGCATAATTAGGAAATTAATGCATTTTTCATTCCTCATTTTACCCAGTCAGCAGCAGCTTTTGTGGGGCCCCACACAGACAAAGATGATTAGGGGCCCCTGCAGCCATGGTTTTGCAGGGACTAAAAGCTGGCTATGTAGTTAGTTTTAGTGGAGAAAATGTCCAAAAGCAGGGTTTAACTAAGCCAGGAGCACTATGTCTGTAGTAAAATATTTAATGGCATGCTGATGCCTGTTACTTGACAAAACACCATTACTACAACCAGAAATATCTTTGAATTTTAAAGGAGATATAAATAAGAGTTATTACCCTCATAGTTTAAGTATGCAAGACTGCTGCACTAACTTTGGTTGGTTTTACAGATGTGACAAAATATCAGGATAAGATAACTTGTGTTTGGGGGGGGGCCCAGATAGGGGCCCCAGCCATCAAGAGGGTTCGCTGGTGCCTAAAACCGGCTATGCAGACAGGCCTTGACCAAGACTCTGTCTGCTTTAAGTTACATTACAAAGCTTGGCGTACTTAGTAAGCTGTTGTTTTTATTCAGAGGAGGGTTTATACTTTTCAAGATGTTTTTTTTTTCTCAGGTTAGTAGGAGTTTGCAAACTCAATCTGAGGTAATTTAGGTAGAAGGAGGGAATTGTGGTTAGAGGAGGAGTTAGGGCCTCAGATCTAAAGCTCTGGACGAAGGCTGCAAGGTCAGATCTGATTGGATCCAACAACGATAAAAAATGAGACAACACTGATCTAGTTTTATGGTAAGTACATAACTTTTGTTTCTCTATACTGAATTATGCCCCTACAAATAAGGTGTAACAGATAAAGAGTACATACCAAATTAGTTGATATTGAAGAGTGTTCTGTGCAGTGGATAACATTTACCTTTTGCTCAACCCCCCCCCCCCATACACAGTTTAAGGATTTTTAGCAATGGTATTACCCAGCTTTAACTGTTTGCTTGCCGTTATATGTTGAAATATGGTTGAAGTAATTGAGAGCCTGTGTGTGTGTGTGTGTGTGTGTGTGTGTGTGTGTGTGTGTGTGTGTGTGTGTGTATACATCCCTTAACCCTGGAGCAAATACACCCTAATGTGAGCAGAAAGGTAGACTTAACTCTGGGAATGGGTGCTTATGATTTAAAGAAGTGGCATCTGAGATGGTGCAACAAAGATGTTCCCATGTGATGTTCTTTGTGTTTCACTGTTGTAGTCATCACATTTGGGTTATCTGCTTGCAGTAGCCCTCAGTCGTCCTGATTAACAAAGTCTAAGATCCTGCGTCAGTTGCTGTCTCATCTTCCATGACGTCAGGGGTATAAAGCATGCAGCAGATGCCATTTTATCAGTCTTTCTATTCGTGCGGTGCCCGAAGCAGAAGCAGTTCGCAAGTGCCGGTCGGCTGACTCCTGAAATTTTCGTTTTCGAGTTTCAGAACCGAAGTCTTCAACTAAAGCTAAGTACCCCATTGGGGAAACTTTTTTTTGCTCTTAACCAATGTCAGTAAACGTCTATAATTCTATTTCTTGTAGAAAGCAAATACCTCATAAAGATTTTAATTCGTACTGTATTCCTTGCCTAGGCCCTGACAATGACGTACCTCGCTGTCGGTTTTGTGCCTTATTTAAACAACAAATTATTCATTGTCGGTATATTTACGCTTCTAAATATTTCAGTACTCGGTTCAATTATCCAGATATGGCTTCGGTAAGCCACCCGACTTCCGACATTTCGAAAAAACGCAAAGATAAAGACAGAGACAAGCCGCCTAGGTCCAAAGCTGACGACGATGCTTCTCCTAAGCTAGTTGCCAGTTCGCCGATACTCAGTGAGGCACTTCCGCAGCCCCTGATACCCGCTACTTCAGATTCGCAGGCCTCTACTGAGACCCATTCTGAGTCCGGTATGCCGCGAGATGCTTCAACTGTGAAACCTGCGGATGTCTCTACCTTGGATGGGTCCGGAGCCGCTGTGCAGGCACCGGCTTCTGAGGGTGTATTCAGGCCTACTGACTTGCATATTAAACCAATGTCATCTTCTTCTTCAAGGCCTAAAACTCGGTCCATACCTAGAAAACCAATGCCAAGACCGCATTGTCAGGCCTCTATGCCTAAAAAACATATGATAAGAATGGCTGAAGACCTTATTACTTTAATCAGGGGGAAGTCAACCTTCCCCCTCTATTCTTCTGATCAGGATTCTGAAATTTATGTTTCTTCTGATGACCAGGATTTACCTTTATCTGTCTATGAGGATTCTGATGCAGAGTACTCAATTCCCTCTGCTTCCCCTACAGAGGATTTCTCTTTTGGTGAAACCTTGCATACTCTTAGGGAGAATTTTCGCCAAAAATCCTACCCCCTCTGATAGAGATTCCAGGATGCTGAATAGATGGGGTAAGAAGGTAAACACTTCTGCAATTTTGGCCATTAGAGCCTTAAATTGCCAGTTTCATATGTCAAAGTATTTAGCAGCACATTATTGGATTGTTTATACAGAAAATGATGTTGATTCCTGACTGTGCTGAAAATAAGGATTTACAGGATTTAATGCATTCTGCTGAACAAGTTGGAAAACATACTTTGCAATGTGGTTTTGATTCACTAGAGGCATCTTGCAGGGCCACTGTTACTGGGTCTGTACTTAGAAGGCATGCTTGGTTTAAGGAGCAATCTTTGCAAGAACATGTTAAAGTTAAATTGTTGGATGCTCCCTTAAACCAGGACCGCCTGTTTGGCAACAAAGCAGAAGAAGCACTTAAAAAGTTGAAGGAATAGGCTAAATCTATGGAAACTGTTAAAAACTTCCTGCAAGTGCAGCCTCCAAGATTTAGTAGGCAGTGACCCTCTAAGAATTGGTCCTTCCCTGCCTCTTCCAGGCCTTCTCAGTCCAAACCCAGACCCAGCAGAACACTCAGGCTTCAGTCCCAAGGTATGCACAGGACTAAGCAGTGGGGGGCTCCTAAGACCCTCCTTTATGGTAAACTGTCTCAATGATTTAATTTTAAAACTTCCAAGCCCTTCTCAACTGACTGCTCCTTTAGGGGGTAAAGATTGCTCTGCAGGCAAAAAACTGGGAACTCATTACCCAGGCAAATGGGTTTTAATTGTAGTTTCCCAGGTATACAGATTCCAATTCCACATGTTACCAACCCCAAATGGTTGGCCAGTTATACCCCTAAATCAGTGGGCAGAGGCTCAAAAGCAAGTTCTCTGTCTTAAGTATAAGGGCTATTCAAACTGTCCCAGAAGAGGAAAGGGGACAAGGTTTCTACTCAAGTCTTTTTCTGGTGCCCAAAAAAGACAACTCCTGGTGTTCTGTCCTGGATCTCTCTATCCTTAACACTTTTTTGGTGATCCCAAAATTCAAGATGCTAACTCTTCACCAGTTGCTTCCTATGCTAGGCAAGGATTCCTGGTTGGCAGCACTGGATTTAAAGGAAGCCTACCTGCACATCCCAATCAGGGACTCTTGCAGAAGATACCTATGCTTCAAAGCAAGCTTCATGCACTATCATTTCTCTGCACTGCCCTTTGGCTTAGCTGCTGCGCCCAGGGTATTCACAAAGTGCCTAGCTCCAGTCATTGCATTTTGCAGGCAAAGAAATATTCAAATATACCCATACCTGGACGATTGTCTAATTCAAGCAGAAATCCAGGGCATACTATTGAATCATCTGGCATTTGTACAAAAAGTGCTAACTTCTCTGGGGTACACCATAAACGAGAATAAATCACATCTGGTACCCTGCCAACATATTGTATTCCTGGGAGCAAGCTTGAACATAACTGCCCAGATGGCTTCCCTCACGCCAGAGAAACAAGTTCATTTGACAGCTTACTTCAAACCTATGGCCACAAAGACCCTGCTGTCTGCAAGACAAATACTGCAAGCCCTGGGGTTCATGGCCGCCTGCATTCTTCTAATTCCATATGCAAGACTGCATATGAGAAAACTACAATGGTATCTAAAAAGCCTATGGTGTCAACATTCTCAGGATCTAGAATCAATGATTCCTATCATACCTTGTCTACAGATAGAGTTCCTTTGGTGGGCAGACCCCTGCCACCACAACAAGGGACTGCCATTCACTCTACCCCCTGCTGCCCAAACCGTAACAACAGATGCTCAGACTATGCATGGGGGGCTCACTTGGCAGGGCACTGCATTCAGGGCAAATGGAACCCAAGTCAAATGCACCTGCATATCAATCAAAAAGAAATGTTATCTGTACAGTATGCTCTGACAGCCTTCAAGGACCACATTCTTCCAGGACAATTATCGGTAAAGATACCCTCTCTGCAGGCTAGCTATGGCTTTGTGAAACACAGCCTTGAGCTACCAAGTGCACCTACAGTCTCGATTCTTGCCAGGAAAATTAAATACACTGGCAGATGACCTAAGCAGAAATCTCATGGACCCACACAAGTGGAAACTGGAACCAAAGATATTCAACATGTTGAGAAACAAATGGGGGAGCCCAGAGACAGACCTGTTTGTCTTCCCCCAGAACTATCAATTGGACAAATTATGCACAAGGACTCCCCACAAACAAGCTTGGAAAGTGGATGCCCTGTCCTTCACCTGGAAAAACTGTCAGTTTATGCCTTTCCCCCCTCCGCCTCTCCAAGGTACTACTAAAGATCAAACAGGACAATCCAAGGACAACACTGATTGCACCAGATTAGTCACACCAACACTGGTGTACCCCCTCTTGTGCAGTGTCACTACTGGCACCATACCTGCCTCAGACCCCTGCTCTGCTGTCTCAGCAGGAGGGCCAGATTCTGCACCCACAGCTTCAAACCCTGAACTTGGCAGCCTGGCTAATACCTGATCTCGCCATTCCCATCCCTCAGTAAGCAAGTGATGGATGTCATTGTGGAGGCAAGGAGGCCTATTACTAGAAAATCCTATGCTGAAAAATGGAAAAGATTCTGTTCCTGGAGCAGACTCATGGGATGGACACAGCAGCACCCAAGTTACCTCAGATTCTTCAATACTCAACTGAGATGCTTCAAAAGGGCCTTTCCTTTTCTTGCATCAAAATTCATACCTCAGCCATTTCAGCTCATTACAGTACAGAACCACCCCTCTTCTCTTATCCACTGCTAAAGCAATTCCTCAGAGGGGCCAAAAACTTAAGACCACCCAGGAGAGCACCTACTCCAGCCTGGGACCTTAACTTTGTATTGGAAAAGCTCACTCTACCTCCCTTCGACCCAGCTGCAAGTTGTTATATTTTCGGCTTTTCCCGGTTAGGGGTTGCCACAGCGAAACTCCAGTGCGCTAATGATTGGCAGCAGATTTTATGGTGCAGAGTTGCCAGCTCGACACCCAACCTTCAGCGAAGGCACGCCCATTCACGCATGTCTTTCGGAGGCCACTCGACCACAGGGCAGACATGCAGAATCCACACAGAAGGCACTCCAGCCGAGAATCGAACAGGATAACCTCTTGCTGTGAGGCAACCATGCTACCCCTGTACCACCGGGACTTTGACCCAGCTTCAAGTACAGAGTTGAAATTCCTTTCTTGGAAAACAGCTTTCCTTCTAGCCATCACTTCAGCAAGAAGGGTGTCTGAATTACATGCCTTCATGGCTATGGAGCCTTCCATCATCTTTCATGCGGACAGGGTGTCCCTCAGGACCAATCCCTCCTTCATGCCCAAGGTGGTATCCAGTGTGGCCCTTAATCAGTCCATTCATTTGCCATTTCTAATACACAGAACAAAGGGGAATGAATACTGCACCCCTTGTACATGCACAGACATCGTAGATTTTACTTGGACAGGACTAAACCTCTCAGGAAATCTGAACAGCTGCTGGTTGCATTTGCTGCAGGGGCAGAGGGGAAAGCTATTTCAAAGCAAACCATTTCTAAGTGGATTGCCATTGCATTCATTTCTGCTATAAGCACCATGGAAAACCTACCCCACAGGGGATAAGACCACATTCAACCAGGGCTGCATCTACCTCTACAGCCTTTCTCAGAGGTGTCCCTACCAGAGACATCCTAGAAGCTACTACCTGGAGTTCTGTACATGCCTTCACCAAGTATTACTACTTGCCAATTTTTTCTAAATCCAAAGCTGGCTTTGCCACTGCAGTCCTGCAGGGCCTTATAGCTGGTCCTAATGCTATGTAATTGTCTCCTCCCATCCTTAGCTTTAGGAATCTACCCAAATGTGATGACTGCAACAGTGAAACACAAAGAACATAGTACAGTTGTGTACACTTACCATAAATGTAGATGTTCAAGTGTATTCACTGTTGCAGTATTGGTTACCCTCCCTCCAGCCCCCTGATTTCTATTGTCTATACCTCTATTCTTGTTTACTATGCTTAAAGCTTTCTGGTGTATTTGCTTTTTGTTGGAAGTGTAACCTTGTATTTAATTGCTTCCCATTATGGGGGCACCTGACATCTGGGGCAAGAAAAACTGATAAAATGGTGTTGGCTGCATGCTTTATACCCCTGACTACCTGATGTCATGGAAGATGAGACAGCAACTGACGCAGGACCCAAGACTTTGTTAATCAGGCCGACTGAGGACTATTGCAAGCAGATAACCCAAATGTGATGACTGCAACAGTGAATACACTCAAACATCTACATTTATGGTAAGTGTAAACAGCTGTACTTTCTACCCTCTGCAGATAGCCCACTTAAAGATCAGCTGATATGGAGCGGATTCATATATCTTACTATTTTGAGAGGAGTCCACTCAAATCAGAGCCAGTACAGCAACACTGCTCACTTTGCCAGCAGTGGTGCAATCATGGAGTTTGCTCCCACATGGAGGCATGGGATATAATACCCCTTAGAAAAACTCTGGAATTTTCCATTTGTAGGGAACAGGATAACAGGTTGGTCTTTAAATGAGTCTGATATTAACAGAGCAGACCAGATCCTATTGATTTACAATTGTTGCAGAAGTATTTATGGAAAAAATAAATATCATTTGGGAGATATGGGTGGATAACCTGAACTGAACTCTGAATGTGAAGAATCCACTCATCTGCCTTGAGTATCATGCAAATGAATGTTAATTTTTTTTAAATGTTTTAAACATCATTAGCTGATATCTTGTCTTTTGTTTGATAAATTAACTAAATGGATTGGTGGATTACATTGGCTTAGACAGCTTCAAACTACTGCCTAAAATTGGTTGCTTAAGTGCACTTACAGTCCCTTACATCTGTTTGTTGCTTTGATCATAAGCTTCAGGAAGATGGTAGAGTGAAAGGATTTTGTCTTTATGTTGTAACAGAGTATTACCTACCTTAATCTAGCAAAGGGCTATTCTACCGTGAACTCATGGTATGGATGAGAGGGTGGCTTAATGGCTAAGGTGTTTGCCTTACAAACACAAGGTGCAGGGTTTGAGTCTCACAAGGGATAATTGACTAGGCTTAAAATGGCTCGTAAGTGCAGTTAGCTTATTACTAAAATATGAACCTATTTGTGTACATTTGGTGACTAGCAATACAGAATATTCTGTGTGTGTAACTATTCCTTTATTCAACTGAGCTTCTTCAGAAGTGTCCTGTTTCTGTACGCATGTCAAGATTTTGAAGTGTTTAATGATCATGACCTTGCTGATGTTAAATCTTGTGTTTTTGTTTTTGTTTTCTACCACAGATGACTCACACCTTTAGGAACTACGGAGTTGGAGTCCGTTACATAAGATTTGTGCATGGGGGCCGGGACACTCAGTTCTGGGGAGGTTTATACGGTATCCGTGTCACGAATAGTAAAGTAGTAATTGAGCCAGAAGATTTGACTTGAAAATCAGTTTGCACTTTATGAACAGCATGCCATTACAGTAAAGTGGTTTTCTCTCTCATCCAGAAGAGTTTGCAGTTCCAACAGTAACTCCATTGCAGTGGTACTTTTGACAAGGCTCATATTTAACCAGTTGCTGCTTTTCCTCAGAAATGATGTCGAGCCAAGAGAAGCCATTGATTAAGAAATGTGAAAAAACAGTAATGTCAATTCTGGCTGACATTATGCATTGCCATTTCTTCTGTTCAGTTTGTGTATTTGAGAAATTTTGTCTGAAGACAGAATTCTGACTTTAAATGATGCCTTGGTGGCATCATTCATTCATGTGAACATGCTTGTTCAAAGCCTTGTTACATTGCACTATCAGGTCAGCCAGTGGAAGGAGAGTTATCATCTGAAGAAGTAATATTTTTAGTAGCACTGTATATCCAGGGGAAATTCAGAAATTGAGTTTTTGTGAAAATATATGCAGTATAAGCAGATTCATATGCAAGAATTTGTTTTTGAAATATTGCTTGGATGCATCTGTTCTCCAAGACTTCATTCTAATTGCTCTGAGTGTTGAACAATAGAATCAAAAACTTTTCCTGCACTGAAAACAGTTTGGTTGTATGACAGCAGTGCAGTTGTACTGCAGTCAGCAGTTTCCTGACTCAGCATTTTTAGACTGATGACCTGAATGTCAAGCGAGGACAGTAAGCAGCAACTCTTTTAGCCAGTTTTAATGGCAAACTGCATGATAAGTAATATGTTTTTCATTTGCTGAAAGATTACTGTCTGCAGAATATTTCAGAAGCACATAACATCTAACAGACCTATTTTCAAATGCAGGTGATCAGAGCAAATGTTTCTGGAAATTATGGTGCAAAGAAAACTAACATTTATGTAAGTGAGGTTTTGACTGTCTGGTATAGTTCACATAGCCACTAATTTCCTAAAGTAATTACTGTGTAACAGCTTACAGTTTATTTTAAGCATACAACTGAATCATTCTGCAAGAAATTGTGCTGCATTAATACAATGCATTTTATTTTTATATGCTATTTTTTTTGTAATGAAACATGCTAAGTACTTTATAAAGTAATAAAAAACACATGAATTTAAATAATGGTTAGTAAAACTAAAGACTGTTAACTACGTACAGCAAATTGGTTGCTTAAGTGCACTTACAGTCCCTTATATCTGTTTGTTGCTTTGATCATGAGCTTCAGGAAAATGGTAGAGTGAAAGGATTTTGTTTTTATGTTGTAACAAGAGCATTACCTACCTTAATCTAGCAAAGGGCTATTCTACCGTGAACTCATGGTATGGATGGTTGTGAAGCATAACACAGTCACCTGCTTTTCTATACATGAGCATCTGTGTTATTTCTATACAATCCACATGTCTGTATTCTTATTAAATTTATGAAGTGATACTGTTAAAACATGTGAGTCTAGCAGTTTGTTTCTAAGCTCTAAGGAGAATTGCATCTAGTGTCAAAGAAATGGACTGATATTTGAGGTTTTGAATAGCAGTATTTTAAGAGAACAGAATTCTTTTTCTGTCCCACTTGCTTACCAGGTAAGAGCTTCAGGCTGATTATAAAAACTCAGTTGTCTGAGCTGCTTAATTGCATTGGTGCATGCTTATTACTTAATACTTTTTTTGTGAGTGCTGGCAGGTTGTGGTTGTAGTATACATGACATAAGTCTACTATTTGAAGGTCTGTTAAGAAGGTTGGGGAATTTCTTTCTCTGTTTTAATGGAAATATTGGTGGAACTAGATGTATCCAAATTTACAATTTATCTTAATGGAATTTGTAATAAATTTTAATTGAAATTATAAAGAGCTATGGTGATGTGTTTCTGTGAAGTTTATTCAAAGTGTCTGTCTAGACACTTCATCTCACTGCTGAAAAATATAGATGTAATATATTGCTTACTAATCACATATAATATTTTAGATCAGTTAATAAGGACACTGCTTGATGGCTTGGTGATTGGGCTCATTCTTCTCATCATTCAGTTTGACCGTTTCTTTCTCAGCAAAGTGAATATAATAAGAAAAGAAAAAGGGCACATTAAGCAAAATAAAGCAAGGCAACTGTATGTGTTTTGGCAAATTGCTATGTTTGGGCATAGCTACGACTTTGCATTGTATCAAAGGCATAACTAGAGTTACTCGAAGTATCTCAAAGTGTGTAAAAGTGCTTACAGTGTGTGCGTATTACTGAGTATGTATTTCAAAGAGTTTGTTGTGTGCAAAGTGCAACTATTTCATGTAATACGTCAAAGTATAGCCATTTCACAATGTTTCCCATGCTGGGTGTGTCTATTTACAAAGTGCCACCATTACAGAGTGCCTCTCGTACTGTAGAGTTGACAAGCATGGTACCGCCATTTTGGGGACATTTCAGCGTGCTGTATGCAGTTATTCGCAAAGTGCAATTACTTCGAAAAATTATTGAGTTTAAGGCAACAGATGTTCAATTTATTCACATTATGCAGTTACTTGACATGTTTCTTACACTGATAAGAGGTGTTTTCTTGCAAAAGACATTACAAGAGTATTACAGTGCTCATGAGTTATTCAGTTGCATCATAAAGTTCTCAAATGTTTCTTAAAATGATGGTAAATGACTTTAGCAGATGATGATAGATGACATTAGCATTTTCACCCTTACCACAACATTACAAATGTACCAAAACGTCCGAAAAGTTTATTTCACAAAGTACAGTTATTCGAAAGTACTAAAAGTTTTTTGTTCCCATAATTCTGAAAAGCCCAACAAAGGTGTAAGTTCAGAGTACAAAGGCGTTGGACAGTTACTGGCATTATTTCTGGTACGTGTGTATTTTTATACTTCTTTGCAAAACCCTTTGCTGGTATGTGTTAATATGGCAGATGGACTTCAAAAAATGCTACCACTTGTATTTGATTAGAATATTGCAGAGAACAGGAGAATATTTGAGCAAGAGTACGATAGTTTTATACAAGCAGCTTATGCAGATAGAGATGCATGCACAAGTGTATTCATTTTGCTAAACCTAGCAGGGTCAGAGGCCATAGAAAGAGAGCGTTCATTTGTGTATGCACCAGTAGTATATGAAGGAGAAGGTGTGGACCACCATATTATTGTACAAGCTGAATCAAGGGAAGACCCGAGTGTTTAAAGCTCAAGTTCAGAGAAATGTGTAACCCCCCAGATGAATATTACATTAGAGAGGCATATGTTTTACACGAGATCAGAAACCAGGGGAAACATTTGCAGCTTTTATAACTGACTTGAGAAACAGAGCTAAAGTGTGTCAGTTTGGTGATTTAAAAGATGAGCTGATAAAAGACAGGCTTGCATGTGGTATTAACGGTGCTGCTGTGAGAAAGATTTTACTTCATGACAGTGATTTAATGCTGAGAAGGCCATAGAGATTTGTCAAATCCATGAGGTGACAGAGAAACACACAAGTATGCTTGCGAGTGACAAGAGAATGGTTTCAGTTGGCTCCAGAGCACATGTAGACAGCATGCAACACATGACAAACAAGAGCAGGCCTAAGCACGTAGCAGTGACAGGGTTTCCAAAGAAGGCACGAGGCATTCTAAAAAGTTCCAAGAAAGGTGCAAGCTCCAGTGCCAGCTCAGTGCAGTATAAACATGAATCAGCAAAACCCAAACCTAGCTGTATTGTTAACTGTCACAAATGTGGTGTGAATCATGAGTCAAAAAGAGAGAAGTGCTTAGCTTTTGGTCAGCAATGTTACAAGTGTAAAAAATTGAACCATTTCCAAAAGTTTGGAAAATCAGTTAAACCTCACACAGTTGTAAAGAAAGTTCACACAAGTAGAGCCAGAGCAGTCAGCTTTCTGTGTAGATGGTGTATCAGTGCTTAGTGAAAGAGCTGATGCAGTGAACTTATTAACAAGAAGTGAAGTGTTTTATACTGTCCGGATTAGTGGAAGATCCACAGAGCTCAAAGCAGACACTGGTTCAAAGTGTAATGTTATATCAGCAGACACATTTGCTAGAGTGAGAACTAATGAACAACTCAATGTAACCAGTAGTGTGAGACTTGTTGCTTATGGAGGTGAAGAAATTCAGATCTAAGGTCCAGTGATACTTTCATGTTATTTGGCCAAGAACTGTTACAACTTGTTATTCTATGTAGTTCGAAGACCAGTGCAATCTTTATTGGCTCTCAGAAATAGTTTAAGAATGAATCTGCTTTCTTTTGCTAAAGAAATTCATCACATAAGTGCATGTCCAAGTTCTAATTTTTCAGAAGCCATTTTCTCAGAGTATTTTGATGTTTTTGATGACAAGTTAGGCAAACTTCCAGTTGTGTATTCTATGAAGTTAGACCCAGAGGTCACTGCAGTAGTCAAACCAGCAAGAAGAGATCCGATAGCTATGCAAGATAAAGTTAAGGCTCAGTTGGATAAAATGGTGCAGCAAGGTGTGATTTGTCCAGTCACAGAACCAACTGAATGAGTATTGTCCATGGTAGCCGCTCACAAAAAAGGCTCAGATGCAGTCAGAATATGCATTGACCCAAGAGATTTGAACAAAGCATTAAAAAGACCATATCATCCAATCCGCACAGTCAAAGAGGTTGCAGCTGTAATACCGAATGCCACTATATTTTCTGTTTTGGATGCAAAGAGTTCATTTTGGAAAGTGATGCTGGATCGCAAATCCTAATTTCTAGCTACTTTTGGTACTCCATTTGGTAGGTACAGATTCCTAAGGATGCCATTTGGAATAAATTATGCAAGTGAAGTTTTTCAGCCTGCAGTAGAACAAATGTCTTTGGGTTCTGCTTCTGCTATAATAGTAGATGATCTGTTGCTTGGAGGCACTGGTGTAGCAGAGCATGACAGAAACCTTAGGAAAGTTCTAGACAGAGCATGTGAAGTAAACTTGAAGCTCAATCCTCTGAAGTGCAAATTCAGACTTCTAGAAGTTATGTACATAGGTCATTTGTTTACAAGCACAGGCTTGAGACCAGACCCAACCAAGCAAGCAGCTATTCTTGAAATATCAGCACCAGATAATGTACAAGCTTTGCAGCATTTTCTGGGTATGGTCAACTATTTAGGCAAATTTATACCAGACTTCACTGAGTTGACAGCACCGTTAAAAGAGCACACATGCAAAAATGTTGCATGGTCGTGGTTAGAACAGTGCCAGAAGGTATTTGAAGACCTCAAGCAAAAAATTGCCACCCCACCTACATTAAGATACTATGATGTGAACAAACCAGTTACTCTTTCTTGTGATGCTTCAAAATTTGGTCTAGGCTCAGTTATACAAGGGCAGAGCAGTAACCTGTGCATCTAGAGCACTAACCCAAACTGAGATGCAGTATGTTCAAATTGAGAAGGAACATTTGGCAATAGTATTTGCATGTTCCGAGTTTCATGATTGTATTGTTGATGATGTTGCATTTACCTGTTGAGGCTACACACTCAAGTGCGCTAGCCTGTGTTACATATTTATTACATTTTCCTGCTGTTTGTTGCAAAAAAGAAAAAAAAAAAATTATCCTCGTTTCCCGTCTTTCCTGACCTAGAGTAGTCCATATACAGGCTTTGCTGTATTCTGGACTTTTGGAAAGTTTCTGTGTTGCCCATTTCCTTTCTTGGATAAAGGGAGGCTTCTTTGTTCACCAGTGGCAGTGGGGAGCTTAGAGCAGCCTATCTATCCCCGGAGGAGTGTTCCCAGCACAAGAATATGGTAGTCTATTGGCCGTTTTGGGCCAATTTCTAGCTCTTTCAAGTCCCCCTGTATAAAACCCGCTTTGGCGCGGTTTTTGCGCTTGTTACTACTCAGCCAAGCACCCCGTGGTCCTGCAGAGTGGTGCTAGCAGCAGAGATGCTAAAAGAGCGACTGCTAACCTGATAAGTGTTTTTTTCCTGCTACTACCTGGGCGACTGTCCGATCTAGCTAAACTGCAAGTATTTCTGCTTTTTGAACTGTTTAAAACTGTTTAAAGTTGTTTTTGCACCTGCACTTTTAAAGTTTGTCTTGTTTGTTGCATATACCTGTTGAGGCTACACACTCAAGTGTGCCAGCCTGTGTTACATATTTATTGCATTTTCCTGCTGTTTGTTGCAAAAAAGAAAAAAAAAAATTATCATTGTTTCCCGTCTTTCCTGACCTAGAGTTGTCCAAATACAGGCTTTGCTGTATTCTGGACTTTTGGAAAGTTTCTGTGTTGCCCATTTCCTTTCTTGGATAAAGGGAGGCTTCTTTGTTCACCAGTGGCAGTGGGGAGCTTAGAGCAGCCTATCTATCCCCGGAGGAGTGTTCCCAGCACAATAATATGGTAGTCTATTGGCCGTTTTGGGCCAATTTCTAGCTCTTTCAAGTCCCCCTGTATAAAACCTGCTTTGGCGCGGTTTTTGCGCTTGTTACTACTCAGCCAAGCACCCCGTGGTCCTGCAGAGTGGTGCTAGCAGCAGAGATGCTAAAAGAGCGACTGCTAACCTGATAAAAGTGTTTTTTTCCTGCTACTACCTGGGCGACTGTCCGATCTAGCTAAACTGCAAGTATTTCTGCTTTTTGAACTGTTTAAAACTGTTTAAAGTTGTTTTTGCACCTGCACTTTTAAAGTTTGTCTTGTTTGTTGCATATACCTGTTGAGGCTACACACTCAAGTGTGCCAGCCTGTGTTACATATTTATTGCATTTTCCTGCTGTTTGTTGCAAAAAAGAAAAAAAAAAACAAAAAAATTATCATTGTTTCCCGTCTTTCCTGACCTAGAGTTGTCCAAATACAGGCTTTGCAGTATTCTGGACTTTTGGAAAGTTCCTGTGTTGCCCATTTCCTTTCTTGGATAAAGGGAGGCTTCTTTGTTCACCAGTAGCAGTGGGGAGCTTAGAGCAGCCTATCTATCCCTGGAGGAGTGTTCCCAGCACAAGAATCTGGTAGTCTATTGGCCATTTTGGGCCAATTTCTAGCTCTTTTAAGCCCCACTGTATAAAACCTGCTTTGGCGTGGCTTCGCGTGATTTTGCGCATAGCGCAGCTCCGCTTAATTGGGTTTAAAACATTCTCGGCTCCACAAAGTCTGCTCTTCACTTTTTCCCATAGAACTGATCTAGTTCTCATAATAAACACCCTATTCCTACTCTAAAGCCTGGCACTTGCTTACTAAAGCAATTATATAAGTCAGCACTAAAAAATTAAAAGCACTACACCCTCACAAACTCCCCTTGAGTACCTTGTTCCCCATTGGCCCTTTTTTCAATTACAAAGGAATTCCCAATACTATTCTAGCATGTCCAAAGGTCAGTTGTCAATCTCCTCTCCAGTCCAGCTGGTGAATCTGGGAATCTTGAGGCAATGTTACAACTGCCTCATGTACACAGACAACCCTCTCCTCCTCCCAACAAATTCCAACACATGTGAGAGATGCAACCATATAGCCAAACTGGAGGCTAAACTCTCTCAACTCAGTACTGGCGTAACCAGTCAGGAGGAGAAGGAAACCACACTCACTACAATTCCAGTCTCACATAGACCTACCACGACAGCAAACCAAACACATAAACACACAAAAACATACTTGGAGGCTCTAAATAAAAATCTGCCTAAGCAGCAGAGACCTCCAAAGCAGACACCCAAGCAACCGCTACCCCAAAACAAAACACGTGCAACACACAGCTCACAAAGCCAGTGTGCCAAACAGTCACAGCCCTTAAGGCTAAACAACACACCTGATACACTTGTAATAGGTGACTCTGTCGTCAGGCACACTGACGTCCTGCTCACCAGGCTGAACAAGGAGAAGGTCACGGTGAGCTGCCTGTCGGGCGCTAGGATCCGCCACATAACACAAGCACTCAGGTCACTCCAAGGCAAGTACAGATATGACTCAGTCATTGTCCATGCTGGTGTGCATGACCTGAGACGTACCTCCCTGGACTACATGAAAAGAGACATAGAGGAGCACCCTGAGCATGTAGCCCAGGCCGGTATGACCCTGACCTTGAGTAGCTTCTTACCCTCACCAAGAATGATGCCAAAGTATGAAGACAAGATGATCAATTTCAACAATTGGCTTAAGTATTGGTGTCATTCAAAGGGGATCCAATGCCTGTCAGCCTGGGATGACATGCTTGACAAGCCACGATGCCTCGCTAAGGATGGCTTGCACCTGTCACCCCTGGGCTTTCGGATATTGGCAAAGGCTCTTGCCACCCCCATAGTGCCTTTTTTAGGCAAGGCTCAAAAGACAAACCCACCTCCATAAGTATCACAAGGGATAAGAAACTAAGAGTAATGCTACTCAATGCCAGAAGTCTAAACCTCAAGATGCATGCATTAAAAACTCTCCTTAGCATGGAGAACATCGATATCTGTGCAGTAACAGAAACCTGGTTCAAGGCTCCCGAGAGCACCCCAGCACTACCAGGTTATACCTCATACCATGCTTTTCTGCCCCAAAACTTGGACCGAACCACAAAAGGAGGGGGAGTATCAATATTCGTCAAAGATACCCACACCTCCAGGTTGGTGGCACAGCAAGAAGCATCAGAGACTATCCATGTGTAACTAACAGTGGGTAAAACTGCCTTCCAGTTTATAGCATGTTACAGACCACCCTCCCAAACCCGGCCTTCCTGAGAACACTGGAAAATATGAAGGTCTCTCCAAACACCATTATATTGGGCGACTTCAACTACCCAAACATAGACTGGGAGCATTACTCTAGCTCCAACACCCTAGCCCAAAGGTTCCTAGAATTTATAAACTCAAATGCTGTGGAACAACTTGCTACCACTCTCACAAGAGGGGAAGACATACTGGACCTGATCATCACCAACATGGGGGCTCTATGCTCCATACCAGAAGTGTATCCCTCACTGGTAAGATCAGACCATAAACTAATCTCACTGGATATTCACATCCCGACCCCACCCCCTGCCCAGAAAACCACAGTGAAAAACGTCTCTAAAGCAAATTTCACACTCCTCAAAACCTAGGTGGAATCCTTCAAAGCCCCCGGGCCTGTGGAAAATATGGCACAGACCGCAGAATCCTTTATAAACGCATTCTATGAACACCTTCAGGAATGCATGGATCATGCAATCCCAAATAAAACCAAGACCCAATCCTCCAAAGGAAGACGTCCTGTCTGGTGGACCTCAGCCATAAACAAATTATACAATAGAAGGAGGAAGCTACTACATGATAGAGCAAAATCCCAAAAAGGGAAGGCATCTCTAAGTATTAGCAAAAAACTATGGGCACTCATAAAATCGTCTTAAGGCCAGCTTTGAGAGAGAAATTGCACAGAACACTAAGGATAATCACAAGGCTTTCTTTAGTTATGTTAGGAACCTGGGTGGGAATTCCCAGATATGCTCAGAATTAGTCCAAAATGACAAAAAATACACCGAACCCACAGACATTGCTAACATCCTAGCTGACAGGTTCAGCGCAAACTCCCCCCCTCCCCACCAAAAGGGCAAATATCTATCCCAGCAGAGTGCTGCCCCCCTGACATCTCAGATGCTCAGG
This sequence comes from Protopterus annectens, assembly GCF_019279795.1. Lineage (NCBI taxonomy): Eukaryota > Metazoa > Chordata > Ceratodontiformes > Protopteridae > Protopterus > Protopterus annectens. Next base: position 1,748,046,646 of record NC_056728.1, on the reverse strand, counting down.
TAAGAGCCGCCCTCTCCAAAGCAAAAAACACAGCATCAATGGGACCAGACGGTGTCCCGGGCTGCGTCCTACATAAACTCCAAGAAGAGCTAAACCCAAACGTAAAACTACTGTTCAATCTCAGCCTTACTACAGGATATGTACCCAGAGAGTGGTGTACAGCAACAGTGGTCCCTCTCCAAAAAGGTGGTGCCTCAACAGATCCTGGAAACTATCGCCCCATAAGCCTGACTAGCTTGGTCTGCAAAGCTATTGAAAGGATCATCATGGACCTCATAAATAAAGATATTGGGGACCTACAGACACTGGATCCTACCCAGTTCGGCTTTGTTAAGGGCAGATCCTGCCTCTTAAACCTGGTCGATTTCTTTGAAACAGTCACCAAGGCCATTGACGAGGGGAAGATGGTCCACACAGCCTACCTGGACCTCGCAAAAGCCTTCGATACAATACCCCACTCTGGCATTATAGATAAGCTCACCAGCTTAAATATAAACCCCTATGTCACTAGATGGGTTGCAAACTGGCTCAAGGACAGAACCCACATGGTTAGAATTGCTGGAGCGATGTCAGACTCCAAACCAGTTACAAGTGGGGTCCCACAAGGCTCAGTCCTGGGAAACTCTCTTGTTCGGTATATATTTCTTGGAGGTACAGGCCAACACGGAAGGACTGTGGCTGACCAAGTTCGCAGATAACTGCAAACTAAGTGCCATAATCGACTCTCCAGCCGACACAAGCATCCTACAAAAGGGCCTCATAGAAACAACTGATGCCAGAGCCATGGCCTCAAGCTAAACGCCAAAAAGTGTATAGTCATCCCCTTTGGCAAAAAAAAAAGTGCCCACAAATTACCAGATAGGTGGTAATCCATTAAGTATGAAAGAAGTAATTAGGGACCTGGGGACCCAAGTTGATAGCAATCTCTCATTTGAAAACCACGTGGCCAAAGTGGTTAGAAAAGCATTTTATATAGCCCACCTAATCATGAAGGGATTCACATCTAGATCAGGGGAGGTCATCATGCCTCTTTACTCATCCCTCATCAGGCCCATAATTGAGTCCAGTGCCCCTTTTGGGATGTACCTCACCAGACACCTGCAGCAACTGGAAAGACCCCAAAAGTACCTCACCAAGAGGATCAAAGGGCTCAAACAGATGCCATATGCTGCCCAGTTAAAGAAACTCCAGCTCTACTCAGTGGCATACCGCCTGCTCAGAGGCGATCTGTGCCTGATGTATAAAGTCATGTCCAACCCGGAATTCATGGACATGCTGCACCTCAGAAAATCCAAATCCCGTTGAGCTACGCGCTCTAGAGACTTGAACCTCAGCACTGAAATAAATAGGACATGCTGGAGGGACAGATTCATAACCCAGAGGCTCCCTTCACTCTGGAATAAAATCCCAGTCCAGGTTAGGCAGAGTCCCTCATTGACTCTCTTCAAGAGGAATCTTGATGAGTGGATGGGAGATCGTAGGTTTACCCTGGGTATCATTTCTGTGTCACTGTTAGACAGAGGCACAGTATACTAAACTCAAAAAAGGGCATAGCAAAATTCATTTAAAATGGGTGGCGAAAGCCAAACACACTCTGGCTAGGCTTATAAATGCCCTAGAGCAGATAGCCTAGTATGAACCTATGAACCTATATTCATGGTTGAGCTTTTCAGATTGAAACTGATCATCAGCCTCTAGTTACTATTCTAAAGAAGCCTATGCATTACACTCCAGCGAAATTACAAATAATGATGTTCATTTTGCAAAAGTACAATTTCAAAATGGTCTACACTAAAGCAAATTGCTCTATCTAGCTGATACCTTATCCAGATCGTCTAGAATTACAACAGAACATATTAACACAGAGACTTTTGACTTTGATGTGATGTCTGCGCGTAATTTTTCCTCCACTAAACTTGATAAGTTAAGAGATCACACTCAGACTGATCCAATTTTGTAGAAGCTCGATCACAATATTAATGTCAGATGGTTGTCAAAGCAATCTAGTGTATCACCTGAAGTACAAATGTATTTTCCTTACAGAGATGAATTGTTGATGGAAGATGGCATTATTTTCAAAGGTCCTAAAATTGCTGTTTCTTCTTCCTTACAACAAGAATATATGTAGATTTTGCATCGTGATCACCCCAGGTCCACATCCACTAAGACAAGAGCAAGAGAATTAATATTTTGGCCCTCATTACCAAAAGACATTGATAGAGTTCTTGTTGTTCAGTTTGCAGTGGAACTAGATCGCATTTGCAAAGACAACCACTTCAGCCAAGACCAGTTCCTGAACTACCTTGGTCTACTGTAGCAACTGATATTTTTGAGTGGAACAATCATCACTACTTAGTTCTGGTAGACTCTTATTCAAATTGGTTTGAGATTGATCTACTACCTAACCTCAACTGCTGTTATTACTAAGTTGGAAAGTCATTTCTCAGTTCATGGTAGTCCACACAAACTTTTTTCTGACTCTGGTACTCAAGTTACTTACCAGTTGTTTCAGAAATTTGCAAAAGAATAGGACTTTGTACATGTCACTCGTAGTCCTGAATACCCTAAGTCCAATGGTCTAGCTGAACATGCAGTGCAGAGTGCAAAGCAATTACTTGAAAGGTCAAAGCTTGACAATACCGATGTATTCTTGAATTTGCTTAATCTCAGAAACATATACCCCGTGATGATATTCTTGGTTCACCTTCTCAAAGACTACTTTTCAGGCAAACTAGAATTACTCTACCTTGTTCAAGTTTCTTGCAGCCTAAATCTAAGAACAGCAAGACCATCAGGGCTAAATTGTTTAAGAAGCGTGATATCCAGAAATCTAGTTACGACAGTTCGAGCAGATTACTTCGTCCGTTGAGGGAAGGAGAGATGGTACAAATCCAGACAACAAAAGATTTTGATTGAATAGGACAGATTACAGGCATCTGTGCTGAGCCGAGATCTTGGTAAATTTCCAGGGTGTGGAGTATAAGAAGAATTGCAAACATCTTCTTCCTGTTCCAGAATCATCATCATCATTGCGCTCACAACATTGTTTCTGTGATGCGGACTCTAAATCAAAGAGCGAGTCAGACAGTGTTTACAGACCAAAATGTATTCAAAATTTGATTCCATTCCAGAAAGTGATTCGAACATTCCACAGGTCAACCATTTTATATAAACTGTTCTAGCTGCCGAATCTAATTCCCAGTTTCATGTCGCATGATATGGACGAGCATATAAGCCTAGTCTGACATACGCAGCAACCTGGAATTAATTGTACCCATGTGTATTTAGTATTGTGTAAGGATTACGTGTGATGTCTGCATGCCAAATAGTCACATATCAGTTGCATGAACTATTTCTCAAAGAGGGAGGATGTAGATCAGAGTGTAAAGTGCATGCTGTCTTTAAGAGACATGCGAGGCTGTACATGCACATATAAAGTCCAGACACATGCAATCCCTAGTGCCATTTTGAAGGAGCAGCCAGAGAGTGAGCATGCATGATCACAGTTGTTAGTCTGTATATAAGTTGCTTAAGTTAGAGTCAGTAAGCCTTTATAGTGATGTCTTCTCTTTCATCTGTTCCCATTAGGGGTCACCACAGCGGATCATCTGTTTCCATTTCTTTCTGTCCTCTGCATCTTGCGCTGTCTATAAAATAAAGCTGCTTGAACAGAATCCACAAAGACTCTTTTTTTCGTGTCCTAGACACAAAAGTGAAAGATGTCCATTGCCTAGCCCACCTTGCAGATAAGTTTGTTTTTGAAATGACAAACAGGTCACCACAGGTATTGAATTTGCCCTGAGATCCACTGAGTATTCCCACACCAGGGCTTCTAGTTCAGGGCACAGACATCAATTAAATATCTGATGTCTGATTGGATGTTAAACATGGGTATGAGAATGCACTCTCAAATAACATGGACTGATGCCAGTTCTAAACTTTAACCATGCCGGTCACACCTCAACAACCCTTAGCTTTCTACTCCTAACTCATTCTTATTCTGAAAAACATACAGGGTTTCTATCCCTTATTAGACCTCAAGTGATTTAACCAGGGCATCTAGTGTATCTGGTTTCAGATAGTGATGCTCCAGAGCTTTGTGCTTTGCTGCCACAGTCTACCTGGATTGTGTGTTGCTAAGCATGATGAATGCCTGCTGGTACAGTGCTGCCAGGAGTACCCCCAAAAGAATCCTTTATTTCTCTCTGGATAAGGATCCCTTCCTGCATAAGACTGCTTTTTATTCAGTCCCCAGTGTTTGCCAAGGTGCTGGTCTGTAGTGGTTGAAGCCTTACAAATGGAGGAGAAAATGGGTTTCTCTAGCTGAGCAACCTGCTCTTTCTGGCCCCATGAAGGAACTCCTTGATAGCATCCCTGGACTGGAAATTCCCTTGGTTACAGTCTTTGGAGGTATCAACAAATTGCGACAAGACATCTGTGATTAAAATTCAACTGAATCACCATTTATAGCTGGTAGTTCCCATTGTCAGTCTTTCTTGCTTGCAGAGAGGGTCAAGAAAGTCATGACCTTGGCTGCCTAGGTAACAGTTTAGTACACAAAATACCAAAAGTAAGCGATAGCATCCAATAAAACCAACGGTAACGAAAAACTTGATGCAAAGTGCCAAAAAGTATCACCAGGAATTGGTAAAACCACAGTTTATTCACAGAAATCACGAACAAAAAAGATAAACGCTCTTCTATCACACCAATACACATGCGTTTTCGTCTCACAAAGTGAGACTTCATCAGATACTAACATATTGTGTTTTTACTAATTAAATACCTTAATGCTGTTCCAATTAATGCTTTTTACCAATTAGATGTGATTGTGCTTAATATGAACTGCCAAATCAGCTTGGCTTATACATCATTAATATTCATAATGCTCGTGGTACGAACAAAATTAATGGATATGGAGTTTATTATTGTTAAATGTTAAGTTAGTCATAAAATGAAGTTAAATAACAATGTAATTTTATATGAATAAATAAGTAAATAAATAAATATTTCAATTATTGTGAATGAGTTAAAAGACATATATAAATAAATACATTTCAAACGTTTCTTAAACCAATTCTTAAAACACATAATAGGCAGCTTTTACAAATTCATATCGAGCCCATTTGTATAACGTGCGTTGCATAGAATTTGCTTTAACACTTGTATAAAATGCTATGCATACACTTAAAACACATAATAGGCAGCTTTTACTAAGTCATATCTAGCCCATTTGTATAAAGTGCTGTGCATAGGGTTTGTTTTAAAAAAACTTGTATAAAATGCAATGCAAACAATTTAATTTTAAAAAACAAATGCCACTCGTAAAATTAATTTAAAAATTTTGTTTTGTTTTATGCTTGTTCAATCTAACCATAAAAAGTACCCAATTTGAATTTAATAATAATTCTTCTTGTGTAGATTATCGTTGCTGCTATGCTACCATGTAGGATGAATAAGAAATATGAAAGAGATATATGTGAAGAAAATCTGAGGAATATATAAAGAAAATATGAGGAATATATAAAGAATATATAAAGAAAGAGTATATTTCTTCCTCTAGTGGGTTGTTTTAGAATAGCATTAAGGTATTTAATTAGTAAAAACACAATATGTTAGTATCTGATGAAGTCTCACTTTGTGAGACGAAAACGCATGTGTATTGGTGTGATAGAAGAGCGTTTATCTTTTTTGTTCGTGATTTCTGTGAATAAACTGTGGTTTTACCAATTCCTGGTGATACTTTTTGGCACTTTGCATCAAATCGTTAGTACACAAAATAGGCTCAGATCATATAATGTAGCTTTTAGTCTTGATATGGTATCCATGAGATTTATGGTACCATTTGCATGCCAGCAAATGTGGGTATTGAAATGGACTGTAAGGTGTCAGTGGTTACACAGCCATTATGCAGTTATGGGCTACCTATTAGTGTCAGACTCTTGCTGATAGGCACTGGAGTAGTGAGCAGCCCCCACAAACTTGAAGCTGGGTCTTTCATCCCTGCAGCTGACAGTCTTGGTGAAAAATACCTCTCTGCTTGAGTGAGGATTTCACCTCCATCCTTACATCTAGGTACAAGAACATAATTTACATGCGACATCATTGAGTACATGAGGCACCTTTGCCATCAAGTGCAGGAGCTTCTGAAAAAAGTGCCAAATTATGACCAGTGAAGATACTGCTTTCTTTATTGACCCCGTCGTCTGATGTGGTGAGAAAATATTTCATTTCTGATGAAACTTTTAACATTTTGTTTTTTGTAGTTGCAGATTTAAAGTAAATGTACTACACTAAACAAATTTTCTCTTTTCATTATGTAAAACTGAACTAATGCTTATAAAGTTTTATTACAGCATAACCTTTTCAGATTACATACGAATCACTGCGTTCAGTTAATAAAAGTGCTCTGTTTTGTATTTTTTTGGTAAGATAAGTATTGGTAAAACATGCTTTTTTTTACCTTTAATGCCCAGATGGTTTTCTGTTGTTGTTATATCACTGAGCCATCAAATAGTGGGTTTTTTTTGCCATTATAAATGTAGAAATCCGATTTTTGCTCCTGAACTTTTTCAGAATCCATATCCATTAATTTAAGAGTACTTTTGATGCTCAGCACCCAACTTGTTCAGTACCCCCTTCCTCATTGCAGCATTCTGCCTGTGATAGCATTTTTTGTCATGACAGTTCTGTTTTGAGTGTGAAAGTCAAGCTATTCAGCAGTACGTTTACAGTGAGCAGTAGATTTTCTTTTAGTCATTGTATGTTCCTCCCTGGTTCCAGGACTATATGGAACTTGCAAGGCATGTGTGTGGATGTCGTCCCCTGTAAGCAAAACAACTAATTACTTACATAATTTAATTCATTTTTGTATCCTTGACTCGTATTTTAGAGACTACTTTTCTTTCTAAATATATCCATTTATTACAGAATGCATTTACTTTCAGGTATAGATGTTCTTCATCCCACATTGCTGCAGTCCTAACACTTGGGTAGTCCGCTGTCCCAGTCGGCCCGAATACCAAAGTATAAGGCTGACGTCGGTCAAGGCGCATTTGTCTGACATCAGGACGTCAGGGTACAAATGCGCATGACCGACGTCATATCCTCAGTCTTTTTTGCCGCATGGTCCGATGCAGAAGCAGTATTGCGAGTGCAGGTTGGCGTTCTGAAATTTTCTGAAGTCGGAGTTTCAGACCGAATCAAAGTTGGCTAAGTACCCGTTGGGAATATTTTGGTTTTTCTTGCCTCAGTATTTAACGGATGTCAGAAAAAGTGAATAACTGTATTTCTTGTGGGAAACAGATACCTCATAGAGATTACCATACTTTGTGTATACCTTGCTTAGGGCCTGAGCACGGCGTTGTTGGCTGTCGCTCTTGTGCTAGATTTAACAAACGCACTATTAAGAGAAGATTAGATTGTGCCAGGTTAGTTTTGGGAAGCGTTGTAATTACAACATGCCGTCGGATGCTCCGGCGCTTCATCTAAAAGCGCAAGACAAAGCAGCGAAGCCTAGGGTTGAAGAACCGTCTGTCCCGGACGTCGGTTCTTTAGTGGCTCAGTGGAGCGGTGGTTCTGCCAGAAGTTCCTTTGGATTCTCAGGGAGACTTTACTGTTGCAAGATGTGTCCTCTCAGGAGGTAGGCCAGGCTGAAGGGGCTTCTCAGGTAGCTGTTCTCCCTCCCTTCCTAAAGTGGTTAGGCCCTCCCTTCTGTTTCCAAGGCTCCTTCTAGAAGCCGGCCAGGGTTAACTTCAGTGGGGTCTCCCCTAGTTCTTCAGGGTCTCTGCCTAAGAAACATATGCTTAAAATGGCAGAAGATTTGATTACTATGATTAGAGGTTCTTTACCCCTGATAAGAGGCCTAGGGTGGAACCTGAGCTTGAGAGTTTTGAGCAGTGTTCGGAGGCTTCTGAGTCTTGGCTGAAGACTTGCAGGAGTATCCTCCTTATTCTGATTCTGATGTAGATGACTCTACACCTTGCTTCTCCTCCTGAGGATTTTTCTTTTCAGAGACTCTTCATTCCATGAGGAGCATTTTAAATGGGAAGGTCAAGATTTCTCTGATTCTAGGAACGGCTTAGGGAATTTTGTTTCTTCCCCAGCATAGGCCTTTAGCTATACCTCCTGTTCTGGATGTGGTAGAGGATGTTTTTGCAGAGGCTTCCCTGAACCCTGATTCTTTGCCTCCTGCCCCAGTTAAACCGGACAGGTATTATAGGGTACCTGAAGCTCATAAGTATCTTTTAAGAGTCCTAGGGCAGACCCAGAAGCTGTTTCTCAGGGCCCTAAAGGTGTTAAGGCTTCTGTTGTTAAAAATCCTGTTCCTTCTGATAAAGAGGCAAGGGCTTTGGATAGATGGGGTAAAGGTGTATACTTCTTCCACTTTAGCCATGAGGGCTTTGAACTGCCAGTTTCACATGTTGAAATACCAAAATTATCTCCTTTCACAATTGAAGTCTAAGGTAGATGCTCTGGCGGAAGGTATTGAGTGTAAAGAGTTGCAGGATTTGGTTCATGTTTCTGAACAGGTGGGTAAGCATTCCTTGCAATGTGGTTTTGATGCTGTACAGGCCTCTTGAGGGTGGCAGCCACTGGTTCTGTTCTTAGGCACGCCTGGCTGAGGGATCAGAATTTAGCTGAACATGTAAAGACAAGGATTTTAGATGCTCCTTTACAATCTGATGTGTTATTTGGTGCGCCTGTGGAAGCAGTTTTAAAGAAAATGGAGGATAAGGCTAAGTCTATGCAGACTGTTAAAGATTTTTTGCAGGTCCAGCCTCCAAAGTTTAGTAGAAATTGGCCTACTAAGGGGTGGACTTATCCTTCTTATGATTCTCAGTCTAGGGGTAGATCTAGACGTGGTAGGGGCAGAGCTCAAGGTTCTTTTAGGCTTAGAACAGGCAGTTCGCCTGCCCAGTCTTCTGGTGAGGGCAGGGGTCAGTCCTTTCGTAAGCAGACCCAATGACTTGCCTTTTCAGCTGCCAGAGCCTTCTCGTTTGGCAGCACCTTTGGGAGGAAGGCTGGCACTTTTCAAAGAAAATTGGAGTGTTATTACCCAAGACAGATGGGTATTGGATATCGTTCACCACGGTTACAGGTTTTATTTCCATACCTTGCCTCCTTTCACAGGCATGCCAGACATTCCTCCTATACAAAGAAAAGAGGCTCACAAGCAAATTTCTCTGTTGCTCCAGATAGGGGCCATTCAGCCGGTTCCTGTGCCAGAAAGGGGCCTAGGATTTTATTCTCGCCTGTTCCTAGTACCAAAAAAGGGGAACACGTGGAGACCAATTTTGGATTTGCCTATCCTCAACACTTATTTGGACATTCCCAAGTTCAAAATGTTGACGTTACAACAGCTTTTACCTCTGCTGGGCAAAGATCACTGGATGGTAACTTTAGATCTCAAGGAGGCTTATCTTCATGTGCCTTTCAGACTCAGTTGCAGGAAGTATCTGCGTTACCGAGCTGGAAATTCACATTATCAGTTCTCTGCATTGCCCTTTGGCTTATCTACTGCGCCCAGAGTATTCACAAAAGTTCTGGCTCCAGTTGTAGCTTTTTTCAGGCTGAAAGGAATACAAATCTATCCTTACTTGGACGACTGCCTGATTCTGGCTCAAGAAAAGGACGAGCTTCTTCAGCATCTGGAATATGTGATAGCAGTGCTAAGATGCCTAGGGTATTCTGTGAAATAAAGTCAGTCTAGTACCCTCTCAAGACATGTGCTTTCTGGGTGTGAGACTGAATACAGCAGCCCAGATGGACAAACAAAAGAGTCTATCCCTTTACTTCCATCAACTATCTCATCAGTCCGTGCTGACTGCAAGGACAGTCCTTCAAGCATTAGGGTTCATGGCATCTTGTATTCTAGTACTTCCCAATGCCAAACTGCATATGAGGAAGCTACAATGGTATCTCAAAAATGTATGGACACAGCACTGCCAGGATCTGGACACTGTCATTCAAATAATACCTTGCATTCAAAAGGAATTTTTGTGGTGGGCTCAGGAATGTCACCTAAACAAGGGACTCTCTGTGACCCGGCCAGAGGCGAGTCAAATTCTGACGACAGATGCCTCAGACATAGCTTGGGAGCTCATCTGAATGGAAAGTGGATACAAGACAAGTGGCCTGCCAGACTACAGCATCTACATATCAACATGAAGGAGATGTTAGCAGTCCAGTTTGCATTGATGGCTTTCAAGGAGTTACTTCTCCCAGGGCAGGTGTTGATTCTAACAGACAACACAACTGTCATGTGGTATATCAACAAGCAAGGGGGAACACATTCTTATCCTCTATGCAGGCAAGCAATGATTTTGTGGGAGACTGTGCTCAGCTTGCAGCTTACTCTTCAGGCAAGGTTTCTGCCAGGAGCACAGAACTCCTTAGCAGATGTGTTAAGCAGGCAAATCATGGATCCCCACAGTGGAAACTGGATCTTCATGTATTTCGACAATTGACAGTGTCATGGGGAACTCCAGACATAGATCTGTTCGCTTCTCCACTAAACCACCAGCTGCCAAAGTTTTGCACGAAAAGGTTTCATCACACAGCTTGGAAAGTGGATGCTCTTCGTTCAGTTGGGAAAATCTTCATGTGTATGCCTTTCCACCTCTGCCTCTCCTCCCAAAGGTACTCCTAAAGGTCAGACAAGACAAGCCAAGGATGATTTTGATAGCTCCAGATTGGCCTCGGCAACACTGGTACCCATTACTGAGGAATCTGGTCAGGAAGCCTCCATGGCCTTTGCCTTTAATTCCACACCTTTTGTCTCAGAGGGACGGTCATCTACTCAATGTCAAGCTTCACTCTCTTCATCTAACAGCCTGGCATATTCTGTTTTGAACCACAGCAGGTCTCAGCTTCCTCAACAAGTTTTGAATGTGATTATGGAAGCCAGAAGGCCTAGTACACGTAAGGTGTATGCAGAAAAATGGAAGAGATTTTTATTTTGGAGTGCAGCAAAGGATTTGGATGTTTCTGAACCTAATTTGAGTGTGGCTCTTCAATATCTTACTGAGTTATTGGACAAAGGTTTGTCTTTCTCCTCCATTAAGATTCATGCTGCAGCAATTTCAGCTCACTATGATTGTGACCCACCATTATTTTCTCATCCTTTGTTCAAGCAATTTCTTAGAGGGGCAAAGAATATAAGACCCCCACATAGAGTTCCTACTCCTGCTTGGGACCTCAATTTTGTGTTGGAGAAACTTACTCTACAACCTTTTGAGCCTGCGGCTACTGCTGAATTGAAATACTTGTCATGGAAGACTGCTTTTTTGTTGGCCATTACTTCTGCAAGAAGGGTTTCTGAATTGCAGGCCCTTATGGCGGTTGAGCCTTTTTTGATTTTCCATAAGGATAGGGTATCATTACGTACTAATCCTTCCTTTATGCCTAAGGTGGTTTCTAGTGTAGCTTTAAACCAAACTATTCATTTGCCTACTTTTATGCAGATCCCCAAAATAGGGGAAAAGATTTTGCACACTTTAGATGTACACAGGCAGTTGCGTTATTATTTAAGCAGGACTAGGGATTTCAGGCAGTCTCAGCAGTTGTTTGTTTCTTTTGCTTTGAGTTCTCAGGGTAAGCCTGTGTCAAAACAAACTATATCTAAGTGGATTGGGTTTTGCATTACATTCTGTTATTCCCATCATGGCAAGGAGATTCCAGCTGGGATTAGGCCTCATTCCACTAGGGCTACTGCCACATCAACAGCATTTCTAAGGGGGGTGGCAACTAAGGACATTTTGGAGGCAGCTACTTGGAGTTCAGTGCATACTTTCTCCAAGCATTACCACCTTCCTCTCTATTCTAAATCCAGGGCTGGTTTTGCCACTGCTGTGTTGCAGGGCATTTTGGCGGCTCCTGCTTCATTATAGTTTAGCCATCCTCCCTTACCTCTGCTTTGGGATTCTACCCAAGTGTTAGGACTGCAGCAATGTGGGATGAAGAACATAGTACAGTTTTGTACCTACCATAAATGTAGATGTTCAAGATCCACATTGCTGTCCCTCCTTCCCCTCTGTAGTTTGAGGCGGTTGTCTGGGATGGGTTATACATCTGAGGTATATTGTGTTTTTTGTATATATTGTATATATTGTACATACCCTTGGTGTTAGGCTGGTTGATTGTTTAGCTGTTGCCTATGGGTTTGGACCTTTTTCTTTAGGGTCTTCTGACATCTGGGGCAAGAAAAGACTGAGGATATGACGTCGGTCATGCGCATTTGTACCCTGACGTCCTGATGTCAGACAAATGCGCCTTGACATACTTTGGTATTCGGGCCGACTGGGACAGCGGACTACCCAAGAGTTAGGACTGCAGCAATGTGGATCTTCGAACATCTACATTTATGGTAGGTACAAAACTGTACTTTTTAATCTTTCACATGCTGCACAAGACTTATCATCAATCCCGTTTTCTTCACGAGATTGAGGTGTTGGGCTGTCGCCATCTCTCTCTTGATTCAATACCACTCTCATACCTTCTTGAACAATCATGTCCATCTGTCACAGGTCTTTTCTCACACAACCCTTCGATCTTTGCTGTATGCCCTGTTTTCCTTGTTTTTTCCCCCAAATCTGCTTTCCTGCACATGTGCCCAAACCAACATAATTTGCTTTCTTTGACCTTCTCTGCAATTGAAGCTACTTGGGCTTCTGCTCTCATGTCCTCATTTCTTCATATGTCCCACAGTATGTATCTAACTACCTGCCTCAGGCACTTCATATCTGTTACCTCTTGATTCAACAACTGTTCTTCATTCACTGCCAAGGTTTCTGTACCAGTACTACTAAGTGGACACACCACTGATGTTCTTTGTGTTTCACTGTTGCAGTCATTACATTCGGGTAATCTGCTGGCAGGTTGCCCTCAGTCAGCCTGAATAACAAAGTCTTGGGTCCTGTGTCGGTTGCTGTCTCCTCTTCCATGACGTCAGGCCGTCAGGGGTATAAAACATGCAGCCGATGCCATTTTAATCAGTCTTTCTTGCTGCGCGGTGCCCGAAGCAGAAGCAGTTTGCAAGTGTCAGTCGGCCGACTCCTGAAATTTTCATTTTCGAGTTTCAGAGCTGAAGTCTTCAAACTAAAGCTAAGTACCCCATTGGGGAAACTTTCTCTTGCTCCTCACCGATGTCAGTAAAAGTTAATAATTGTATTACTTGTGGGAAACAAATACCTCATAAGGATTTTCATTTGTACTGTATTCCTTGCCTAGGCCCTGATCACAACGTGCCTTGCTGTCGGTTTTGTGCTAAATTTAACCAGCGCACTGTTAAGCATCGGTATATTTTTGCTTCTAAGTACTTTGGTTCAAGATTTAACTATCCTGAAATGTCGTCGGTTAGCAATCCGACTACCAGAATTCACAAAAAAACGCAAGGAAAAAGACAGAGACAGACCGTCGAGGTCCAAAACCGATGACAAAGCTTCTCCTAAGCCAGTCGCCGGTTCACCGGTACTCAGTAAGGTGCTTTCGCAGCCCCTGATGCCCGCTAATTTTGAGTCGCAGGCCCTCTGCCGAGACCCATTCAAAGTCTGGTATGCCGCGAGATTCTGCAAGTATTGAACCCACGGATGTCTCTCCCTTGGATGGGTCCGGAGTCGCTGAGCAGGCACCGGCTTCTGAGCGTGTTTTCAGGCCTCAACATTTGTATATTAAACCGACGCCATCATCAAAAACAAGGCCAAAACCTACTGATATGTCTAAAAAAACGACTCATGAGCCACGTGCTCAGGCCCCTATGCCTAAAAAACAAATTATCAAAATGACTGAGGATTTAATTACCTTGATCAGGGGGTTCCAACCCCCCCCCCCCTTGCTAAGAGGCCTAGGCAAGGCACTGATTATGAATCTTCAGATCAGGTTTCCATTTCTTCTGATTCCTCTTCTGATCATGAATTTTCTATCCCAGCTTATGAGGACTCTGATGCAGAGGAATCCATCCCTTCTGCTTCTCCTCCTGAGGATTACTCTTTTGGAGAGACTTTGCATACTTTAAGGGAACATTTACATTAGGAGAGTCAGGACTTCTCAGAATCCAAAAAGAGGCTTAGGGATTTTCTTCTTCTTCCTCAGCATAGGCCTTTGGCTATACCTCCTGTATTAGACATTGTGGATGATGTTTTCTCAGAATCAAGCATGGTTCCTGATTCCCTGCCTCCGGCTCCTAGTAAGCCAGACAGATATTACAGGGTTCCTGACTCCCACAAATTTCTTTTCAAAAATCCTGCTGCTGACCCTGAAACTATTTCTCATAGTTCCAAGTGTGTTAAGGCTTCTACAGCCAAAAATCCTACCCCTTCAGATAGAGACTCCATGGCGCTGGATAGATGGGTTAAGAAGGTCTGTACGTCTGCAACCTTGGCAGTCAGGGCTTTAAACTGCCAGTTTCATATGCTTAAATATCAACAGCATGTTATGGGCCTACTGAAACAGAAAATGATGTTGATTTTTGATTGTGTGGAAAATAAGGAATTACTGGATTTATTGCATTCAGCAGAACAGGTTGGAAAGCATACTTTGCAATGTGGTTTTGATTCCTTGGAGGCCTCTTGCAGGGCCACCGTAACTAGATCTGTGATAAGAAGGCATGCTTGGCTCAAGGAGCTAAATCTGCCTGATCATGTTAAAGCTAAATTGTTGGATGCTCCTTTACAGCAGGACAGTCTGTTTGGTAATAAGGCAGAAGAGGTTTTAAAAAAGATGGAAGACAAAACTAAATCTATACAAACTGTAAAAGATTTCTTGCAAGTGCAGCCACCCAGGTTTAGTAGACACTGGCCTACTAAGAATTGGTCCTTTCCAGTGTCCAACAGAGCCACTCAGGGCAAACCCAGATGCTCCAAAGGCTCCAGGTTTCAGTCACAAGGATCTTACAGATCAAAGGAATGGGGTGCTTTCACCTCCAAATCAGGAGGTAGCAAAACACCACCCTACAGTAAACAGTCTCAGTGACTTTCCTGTGCCATTTCCAAGCACTAATCTTTTGGCAGCCCCTTTGGGGGGAAAATTAGCACTTCATGCTCAAAATTGGCATCTAATTACCCAGGACAAGTGGGTCTTAAATATAGTATCCCAGGGGTACAGATTTCATTTCCACGTTACCAATTCCAAATGGATGGCCAGATCTGCCACCAAATCAGTGGGCAGAGGTCCAGAAACAAGTCATGTCCCGCATGGATATGTGGGCTATTCAACCAGTTCCAGAAAAGGAAAAAGGACAAGGGTTTTATTCAAGACTTTTCCTGGTTCTCAGAAAAGACAAATCTAGGCGTCCAATTATGGACTTATCCATTCTAAATACCTTCCTGGACATTCCAAAATTCAAAATGCTGACTTTACAACAGCTCCTTCCTATGCTAGGCAAGAATGCCTGGTTGGTAACTCTAGACTTAAGAGGCATACCTGCATATCCCAATCAGGAAATCTTGCAGAAGATACCTTCGCTTCAAAGCAGGCTATTTGGATCACCAGTTCTTTGCACTGCTCTTTGGCTTATCTACTGCTCCCAGGGTCTTCACAAAGTGCCTGGCACCATTAATTGCATTTTGCAGACAAAGAAACATTCAAATTTAACCATATCTGGATGATTGTCTCATTCAGGCAGAGGACAAGGACACTCTTCTTCAGCATCTGGCGTTTATAAAAAGGCTTCTGGTATGCCTAGGGTACACCATAAACGAAAAGAAATCACAACTGGTACCCTCTCAAATAATTACATTCCTGGGTGCAAGCTTGAATACAACTGCCCAGATGGCTTACCTCACGCCAGACAAACAAATTCAATTGACAGCATATTTCAAACAAATGGCAACAAAAGCCCAGCTATCTGCAAGACAAATTCTGCAGGCTTTGGGGTTTATGGCATCCTGCATTCTACTAATTCCATATGCAAGACTGCATATGAGGAAACTTCAATGGTACCTAAAAAGCTTAAGGAGTCAACATTGTCACAGCCTGGAAACAATGATTCCTCTCATTCCCTGCCTGCAACAGGAGTTCCTTTGGTGGGCAGAGGCATGTCACCAAAACAAGGGACTGTCATTCATTCTACCCGCTGCCACCCAAACCCTAACTACAGATGCATCAGACTATGCTTTGGGGGCCCACCTGGCAGGGAGATGCATTCAGGGCAAATGGAGCCCAAATCAAATGCATCTACATATCAACCAGAAAGAAATGCTAGCGGTACAGAATGCTCTAACAGCCTTCAAGGACTTCCTTCATCCAGGACAACTACTGATAAAGATGGACAACACCACAGTCATGTGGTACATAAACAAGCATGGGGGTACCCACTCCTACCCCCTTTGTGGACCAGCCATGCCTTGTGAAACACAGCCTTGACTTACCAAATACATCTTCAAGCTCAGTTCCTGCCAGGAAAGCAAAATACTCTGGCAGACGACCTAAGCAGAAATATTATGGACCCACACGAATGGAAACTGGATCCACAAATCTTCAGCATGTTGACACAAAAATGGGGGAGCCCAGACATAGATCTATTTGCCTCTCCCCAAAACTATCAGTTTGACAAATTCTGCACAAGAACTCATCACAAAAAAGCATGGAAAGTGGATGCTCTATCCTTCAGCTGGAAAAACCTATCAGTCTATGCCTTTCCCCCTGTGCCTCTACTCTCCAAGGTCTTACTAAAAATCAGACAGAAAAAGAAACAAAAATGATTCTGATTGCTCCGGACTGGCCTCACCAACACAGGTACCCGCTTCTAAGGAATATGTCACACCTTCCTCCGTGGTACTTGCCTCAAACACCTCATCTACTGTCTCAGCAGAACTATCAAATTCTGCATACTCGGCTCCAAATTCTGCAGCATGGCTAATCAATTAAATTTACCAATCACATCTCTCAGTAAACCTGTGATGGATGTCATTTTGGAGGCTAGAAAGCCTAGTACTAGAAAATCTTATGCTGATAAATGGAAGAGATTCTGTGCTTGGAACAAAGCACAAGGAATAGACACAGCAAAGCCCGATATTCCTCAGATTTTTCAATACTTAACTGAGATGCTTCACAAGGACCTACCTTTTTCATCAATAAAAATCCATGCCTCTGCCATCTCGGCTCATTACAACACAGACCCTCCTCTCTTCTCTCATCCCCTGCTAAACCAGTACCTCAGAGGGCCAAAAATTTACGGCCTCCCAGGAGGGCACCGACACCTGCATGGGACCTCAATTTCATGCTGGAAAAACTCACTCTACCTCCTTTTGAAGCAGCTGCTACTGCGGATATACAATTTCTTTCTTGGAAGACAGCCTTTCTTTTGGCAGTCACTTCAGCTAGAAGGGTTTCAGAACTACAGGCTCTCATGGCAGTGGAGCCATTCATTATCTTTTACCCAGACAGGGTGGCCCTCAGAACCAATCCTTCTTTTATGCCTAAGGTGGTATCCAGTGTGGCTCTTAACCAGACCATTCACCTGCCAACTTTCTTCCCAAATCCGCAGAACAAGGGGGAGCGGATTCTGCATTCATTGGATGTACACAGACAACTAAGATTCTACTTAAACAGGACAAAATCTGTAAGAAAGTCTGAGCAACTACTGGTGGCATTTGCTGCAGGAACAGAGGGGAAGGCTATATCAAAGCAGCCTATTTCAAAATGGATAAGCCATTGTATTTGTTTCTGCTACTTGCACCATGGTAAACCTGTGCCCAAGGGGATCAGATCCCATTCCACCAGGGCTGCTTCTACTTCTGCAGCCTTTCTCAGAGGGGTTCCTACCAGAGACATTCTAGAAGCTGCTACTTGGAGCTCAGTTCATACGTTCACAAAGCATTACCATTTACCTCTCTTTTCTAAATCCAGGGCAGGCTTTGCCACTGCAGTCCTGCAGGGCCTTATAGCTGCTCCTAATGCTGTTTAGTTCCATCCTCCCAACCATAGTTTTGAGATTCTACCCAAATGTAATGACTGCAACAGTGAAACACGAAGAACATAGTACAGTTGTGTACACTTACCATAAATGTAGATGTTTGAGTGTATTCACTGTTGCAGTCCAGGTTACCCACCCGCCAGCCCCCTTTCTTCTCTATTATTATACCTATTCTTTCCTTCACTATGCTCAAAAGCCTTTGTGGTGTATTTGCTTTTAGAGAAAGAAGAGAATGTCAGGTACTCCACGACAATCGAAGCAAACCTCAAATAGTTGAAAATCAAACTCTTTATTGCACAAAGTAAGTGCTTTCACGTTTCCAACAACGCTTCCTCAGACTTTTAAATTCAAAGACATTCCAATTCCATTTAAATAATGCATCACATCAGAAAGAACCAATAAAAAGCCAGTAAAAATTCACTATTAAAATATTTAAAGTAACCCTGCTCATATATAACATATATTATATTACACTCCATTATACAACATGTAATAAACTTCTCTGCATTAAAAATGCATCATAAAAACCCATATTAAAAATGTATACTATGGTATATGTATTCTCAACCCACAGACACAAGGATGAAACAACAAAAAAATGTATACATATTTAAAACTCTTGGGATTAATGCTTTAAAGCTCGATCCATGAGGAATGGTTTCAGTGAAACCATGTCATTCAAACCATGTCCTCTGCTTGTAGCCTAATTATCCATTTCCCTTCTTCCTTCTCTATATAATTACTTATGTTACCTAACCTCTCTGTGGGATATATAGATTCTAAGACCAAAAACTTATAACTAAAAAATGAAGGAAATGCGATAGCTAAACATATTATCCAGAATGATATGACACATAGTTTTAAGTTTTTGGTTTTAGAATCTATATATCCCCACAGAGGTTAGGTAACATAAGACAGAGGACATGGTTTGAATGACAGGGTTTCACTGAAACCATGCCTCATGGATCGAGCTTTAAAGCATTAATCCCAAGAGTTTTAAATATGTATACATTTTTTTGTTTCATCCTTGTGTCTGTGGGTTGAGAATACATATACCATAGTATACATTTTTAATATGGGTTTTTATAATGCATTTTTAATGCAGAGAAGTTTATTACATGCTGTATAATGGAGTGTAATATAATATATGTTATATATGAGCAGGGTTACTTTAAGTATTTTAATATAGCAATAACCCACGCCTGGGTGTGGGTAATGCTGGATTTACCCACGGTTGGCGTGCCTTTGCCCTCGGGACCAAACAAAGCCAACCGTGGGTAAATCCAGCATTACCCACACCCAGAAGTGGGTTATTGCTATTATACAATGACATTATTTAAGAAAAAAAATAATTACTTTTCTTAAATAATAGCATTGTATAATGCCTCCTTGCTGCCCTTCCGCAGCTGTCTGGGTATTCCACGGAAGTTCTGATGTACTGCGCATGCCTACGCAGTACATCAGAGCTGTGGGCAAAAGCAACGGAGAAAGCAAGATCTCCGTTGCTTTTACTGTTGCTATGTTAAATGTGTTTAACATAGCGACAGCTTTAAAAAACGGAGAATCTCTGTTGCTTATTTTAAAACTGTCTCACTATGTTAAACCCATTTAACATAGCGAGACAGTTTGAAAAAACAACGGAGAAAGCAAGATCTCCGTTGCTTTTACAAACTGTTTTGCTATGTTAAATGGGTTTAACATAGAGACACTTTAAAATAAGCAGCGGAGATCTCCGTTGCTTATTTTAAACTGTCTCATATGTTAAACCCATTTAACATAGCGAGACAATTTTAAAAAAGCAACAGAGAAAGCAAGATCTCCGTTGCTTTTTACACTAATATTAAGCTATGTTAAAGGAGTTTAACATAGCGAGACAGCTAAAAAGCAATGGAAATCTCCGTTGCTTTTTAAACTGTCGCTATGTTAAACTCCTTTAACATAGCGAGACAGTGTTTTAAAAAAGACTTATACTAATGGAAAAAGTCCGGGCGACCGGACCTTTTTCCATTAGTATGTCAATTTACAATGTGCACGCTGACCAGTCAGCATGCACGTTTTGGAGTATTAATGGGGGAGTCATGGTATAATAGTGAATTTTTACTGGCTTTTTATTGGTTCTTTCTGATAGGATGCATTATTTAAATGGAATTGGAATGTCTTTGTATTTAAAAGTCTTAGGAAGCATTTTTGGAAACACGAAAGCGCTTACTTTGTGCAGTAAAGAGTTTGATTTCAACTATTTGAGGTTTGCTTCGATTGTCGTGGAGTACCTGCCATTCTCTTTATTTCTCTTTGAACTGTCTTTTTGCTTGGGGGTACCTTACCCTGGTCGTGTTTCTTCTTTTTTCTGTATTTGCTTTTAGTTGAAGGTAACATTTTTGGGTTCTAAAGTACATGTATATAATTGTATATATATGTTTTGCTCCCCATTTGGGGGGCACCTGACATCTGGGGCAAGAAAAACTGATTAAAATGGTGTCGGCTGCATGTTTTATACCCCTGATGACCTGACGTCATGGAAGAGGAGACAGCAACCGACGCAGGACCCAAGACTTTTATTATTCAGGCCGACTGAGGGCAGCCTGCCAGCAGATTACCAGAATGTAATGAATGCAGCAGTGAATACACTCGAACATCTACATTTATGGTAAGTGTACACAACTGTACTTTTTTGTACACCTTACTTTTCAGTCTTTGGCATTCTTCTGTCAAATCTTACCCCTGACACTGACAGTTGGCTGCAGCCCCTCTAATTTCAGCTTTGACCTCCTCCTTTAGACTTCCTTTCTTCACAGCCACCTCTCCCAGGTACTTGAAGCTGTTAACTTGTTCCACTATTTTCCTTTCTGTCTCAATTATCAGCTTTTTCTGATTTCCCCAGTTGCTGCCATTAGAACTGTGTTATCGTACTGTGCCTTCAGTTTCTCACGCCATTCCCCTATCCTTTGCTGAAGTTCTTGCTCAGAGTCTGCCTCTAATGCCACATTATCTGCATACAGCAGCTTTGTTGCTATTTCCCCCTCTAACCTGGTTGTTGTAGTCCATCACCATTATGAACTACAGTGGGCTCAACGCTGAACCCTGATGCATACCCACTTCCACTGGGAACCCCCTTATAGAGTTCAGACACTGTTCATACTTCTGTCATTGGGTCCTTATACATAGCCTGCACTAATTCTACCAATGTTTCTGGGACTTTGGATCATTGTAGAAATGTGATTGCTTTCTTATGGCCTTGTTTTTTGCTTACTTCAAGTCTAAGAATGCCCTTCCTCACCTGTAGCTTCTTCTCAACTCTATTTCTCACTGCAAACATCGGGTTTCTTCTGCTGCATCCTGATCTGAAACTGAATTGCTTTTCTCCCATCTTACTTTCTACTACTCTTTCTCTTCATTTATCTGTTACTCTCTCCAGAACTTTCATTCAGTATGATAGGAGTTTGATACCTCAATACTGACTAGAGTTGTGAATGTTCATTTTGTTCTTGTACACTGGTATTAGTATGCTTATTCTCCAGTCATCTGGGATATGCCTTTTTCCTTGTACTGCTATGAGTATCCTCAGGAGCCATTTCTCTTATAACTCACCCAACATCTTTTATCATATCAGCTGTGACCTCATTTGATCTTGATGCTTTCACTGACTTCATTTTCCGTAGTGCTGTTCTTACTAATTCTAAGATGGGCTCCTTTTCTTCTTTCATTGTAAGATGTGTTTTGAGCAGTGCAAGTTCTGTGGGTTTTCTTCATTCAGAATCTGCTGAATTTACTCCTTCTGTCTGCCTTTGATGTCATGTAGACTGGAAAGTAGGTTGTTGTTGGTATCCCTTATGAAGGGTGTCTGATGACTATCTTCTTTATCATTCTGTCTTTCCCTTGCAACCTGATAGAGTTTAATTGTGTCGTACTGAGTCACTTTCCAGAAGCTGATGGAGTGCCTCTGATGCCTTGCTCTTTGCTAATGCAACTGCTGTCTTAACCAAGCCAAACAATATACTATCTTAGCCTGATCCATATTTTCTATCTCCCAATATTTCCTGTCCTCTTCCTTTTGATGACTTCCTGGATTTCTGCATTCCACCACCAGCTTTCCTTAGATACCTTATTTTTATACCTGGCTCAGCCACATATCTATTCTATAGTTCTTACACATGCTGTTTTAAGGTGCTACCATTCCTCTTCAACTCCACCTATTTTTTCTTTTTCCTGATGTGCTAGAGCCCTGAGTATTTATTTGCACTCGTGCTTTTTATTTATTTAACTGCCAGTTATTCAGCATAGTCTGTGTTGAATTTAGATCCATCTCTAACTGCTGGTTTATGCTGTGGGCCGACAGTTTCATGAGGATGACTTTGCAATTGCTGATTCTATCATAGTGCCCTTTCCTTACTAGGAGAAAGTCTACCTGAGTTGCATGTTGGCCACACTTGTATTGACCTCATGACTGTTTCTCTTGCTGAACCATGTGTTGGTCACCATCAAAACTTTTGCCAGGCAAAATTGTAGAATAGCCTCTGTTCTTTATTGCTGTTGCTCCACCCATGTGGACCCTGGCAATCTTGTTTATCCTAATATGTGCATTCAGGTCCCCCATTTTTAATACCAATTCATATTGCCCAGCTTTATCTAGTTAGGTCCTGCAACTACTGCCTGAATGCAGTATTTTCCTCAGTGTTACAAACCTGCTGTGGAGCATGGGCTATGATTATGAATACTGCCCCATCCTTCCACTGGAGTTTGATTGTCATGAGTCTGCCACTAATTCTGTTGGCATCCCTTACTGTCTTCTGAAGTCTTTCTGTCACCACAATTCCCACATCATTTCTAGTCTGTCCTTCTAAATAGTAGACTCTGGATCCCAAGCTAAGTGGCTTTGCTGCACTGCCCTTCCGTCTTGTCTCCTGGATACAGAGTATATCCAGTCTCCTCCTTACCATCATGCCATCCACTTCTATCTACGTCCAAGCTATGCCCTGTCAGTGAGCCTATCTGTTAGTTCACAGTTTTGTCATTGTTGCCATTGAACGGTGGATTTAAAACATTTCAAGAACAAGTTTACCCTTAACAAATTTCCATTTACCATAGTGTTTTTCTTCCTTACAAAATGATCACACACACTAATATATAATGTGTAACTATTTAGCTGTTTTTTTCTTCTGTACAATATCTTTGTTCTTCATTTTCCTTAGTTGGGTTTAAATGAAATATTGCAATATTTTCTTTAGGAATGTGTCTTCCTAGCTGTTGTATCTCATGTTAACGTTTTTGCACAATGGAAAAAAACACAACATGGTGGTTGTAAGCCATTTAAATCTCTGGGGATCCACAACTGTTTCACTGTGTGTTATTTACATCTATCTTCTCTTCCTCCCATTGGAGCCATAAATCTGTTAAGCCTTTGGGAATTAATTCTAGGCTTAGAGAGAAAAATAAATGCCAATGACATGATACTGAAGAGATACGTGATTGCTAACTTTTTTCTTGCAATGTAATTTAAGTAGAATATTGTAGATGAGGAAGAGTATAAACATGACAAGGAATGCAAAACAGTTTGTGTGTGTGTGTGTGTGTGTGTGTGTGTGTGTGTGTGTGTGTGTGTGTGTGTGTGTGTGTGTGTGTTTCGGGGGGGGGGGGGTATTAGATGAAAGTTGCAGAAGCTCTCCCAGAGATTTTCAGACTTACCAGTAATTCTGACTACTGCAGTTTTAAGTCAATACAAATACAATTTTGCCAGAGAAGGTAGGACATGATAACCTTATTTTCTGAGGACAAAAACTGCACTGGAAGAAAGAGAAAGCAAACACAAACCACAAAAACAGATTAATCTGTCCAACCCATCAATTATTTTTGGGGTAGAACAAAACAAAAACTACTTAAAGTGTTGTAGGGGCATCAGAGTAGCATAGAACATTCTGGTTTTAGTTGTAGTGGGTCCTTAAGTCCAAGTAAATCTGCTATCTATGGTAATATCAAAGTACTTCATCATTTTTTTTCAGTTTTTCAGTTGAAAACTGGAATTAAGTGTGTGTACATCCATTGTATAGAGTACCTACTTTATCTAGTTTAGGGTTGCAAGAAGGGCTATTAGTTTTTATTTTCTTTTGCCCTTGACATTTGCTCTTGTAGTTCTTTTCTAGTGGACCTGTCTGTCTGAGATGTACTATTTTTTCACTAGCGAGTGTGTGTGTGTGTGTGTGTGTGTGTGTGTGTGTGTGTGTTTATACACACACACACACATATATATATATATATATATATATATATATATATATATATATATATATATATATATATATATATATATATATGCACATACATTACACAGGCTGTAGTGGTTATTCTGTGGCTGGGAGTAATTTGCTGCTTGTTTCTCAGGGTAGACATGACTGGCTGGAGTTCTAACTTGTTCCTAATTGTTTTTTTAGCCCCCCCCCCCCCAGTTTAATAGTGTTGTATCCATTTACCTGTATCTGTCCCCAAGACTCCAGGACAGTGAGCTGAAGTACATATGCCAAAATAATTTTTCTGGTGTTTTCGGGCTTAAATTCCACATGATTTCAAGGGAAGTACTTAACCTTTGTTGTATTTATAGTAATTTTGGTGATTGCAGTACTTTCTGTATATTTTATTGAATTTTGTAACTTTTTTTTTTACAGTTTGGCTAAAGTTGCTGGATTTGTTTCTTGAACAGTTGTATCATATTGCACCCCCTTTATAGTTAATCTAAGTGTTCTTCCTGTGATTTTACACTTGGTTGCCACTTTTTTTTTGTTTGTTTTTTTTACATTAAATTACATTTTTAGTTAAAATCAGTTATATTGTACTTTGTATAGTCTGGCCATTTGTGTGTTTAATAAATCCTTCATGTTACACTAAGTGTAATTCTTTGTTTATTCATTAAACAGCATTTCCATTTTGCTAATAAAAGTGTTTTCCCTGTGACTTTCCACTCTTTTTCCTACTTTTAGAGCTTAATTTTGCATTAAAGTACAGTTTACATTGGTTTTCTTGGCAAGGTGTAAACTTGCTGTGAGTAGTATTGGTTGTTTTGTGGCAGGGAGTAATTTGCAGCTGTTTCTGAGTTTTGAACATTATTGGCTGGAGTTTTAACTGCTTTCTTGATGGTTCTTTCACCCCTCCCCAGCTTAACACTGGTTGGTGCCCAATGCAGTGCTGAGCAGCTATGTATTTGACAGATGCAGGCACGTTCATTTTCAGATTCTCTCTTAGGAACCTTAGTTAATTCCACCCTCCTATTATACTTGTATAAATTGCAGAGTTAAGCAGTAGTACATCATTCCACATTTAAAGCCTATCTCAATGCCTGTCTAAACAAAGTTATTTATTGACTACCTGGCTTTGGTGCACAAACCTATTTTTTTATCTACATTTGCTACTTTCTTCCCAAGTCAATAACGTATCAGTTAGCCAGAACAGTACTGTTAAGAGAAAAAGTTTTTAAAACATACTGTTCTTTGTCTTTTTCCTGTTCTTGCAAAGTGAACATGTTATTTGTTGGGATATGCCTATCAAAAATGGGCCTCATCTGTGAACAAAATGCAGCATTGCTTATGAACCTGAATGATATCTGTTTTCTGCATTTCAGAATAAAGAGATTTGGTTATAGCTCAGTGAAGCCTGGGATAAGGACGCATGGTCGAGTAAGAGTTAATTTACTAGGGAAGGCTGTGTGTCCTGGAGAATTTGAGCTACCGTTGTTGAACTGAACATTCTGTACTTTTTGAACATTCTGTACTAGCTGTGGTTTGAGGTAATTTGTGATAAACATGTTTATCCTATATGTTTTTCATAGCCAACTGTCAATGGTCAGAAATGTAACAAAAAGTTGTTTTGCTTGCAGTATAAAAGTTGATGTCAGTAAACAAGTTGATCAGATCAGATCAGAGGAGATCAGATCAGTCCAGACCAGACATCTTGGCCAACATGCTGTGTAATCTGGTTAGCTGTTAATAAAGGAAAATTCATCACCTGAGACAGATGTGACTCATTTGAATTTTTTCTTCTGACATTTTGGTCCTTCGGACCGGAAACCTCTATGAAGATACGGATCAGACCGACAGAGAGACCGAAAAACCTGTGCAGGTGAGGGTTTCTCATCTTAAGATTCCCTCGACTGAAAGCCCTCCGACTGATTTGTCGTTTAAAGGAGGCTTGCCGCTCTCTGATCCTTATCTGAGGGACGGTTTCTGAATGAAAAGGGGAAACAGAGTCTCATCTGGTTCAGGTAGGATGAAAAATAAATTTCTTTTAATTTAATTTAATCTTGTCGACAAGGTTTTATTTTTAGTTAAGGATGGGTAGGATTACTTAAGATTATTTTGTTAGGGTCACCCGTTAAGATAGTCCCATTTTATAATAAGCCCTGTAAAATAATTTTGATACAGTCCTAAATACCTGAGAAAAAAAAAAAAAAAAAAAGAAAGGTAAAATAAGAAATCTAGGGGAAACATGGGTTCGAGTTGCTGCAAGTGTGACAGTGATGCCTGTTTAAATGTTGATGCTAAGTATATGAAAGGTTTAAACAAAAATAATGTTAAATTTTTGAAAAAGTGGAAGACGAGATATGATTTTGATGGTACACTGAATAAGAATGCCTGTGCAAAATTGGTTAGAGATTTGAAAAGAGATGCGGGAACTAGAACTAAAAAACAAAGACAATTGGGATTTCCCCAAGCACTAAAATGGTTAGAAGAAGCAAATAAATGAGCTATAAAAGAAAAACAGTGCCAGGAAAAAGAAAAAAAATAAATCAAAAGGGATCACTGGTGCCAAGTGGAAAAGTAGCTTTATTTTTAGATAAGGAGGATGAGCATACGGTTTGTGCGGTACAAAGGCAGGCAACTGCCCCACCGTATGGGGAAATTGCTGCTGCTGTACCGGCGGACCCTCCTCAATACCAGTCTGAAGATGTGGGATCTGTACAGCAGGGTGGGTTATTGGCTGCTCAAGGAAACATTGTGACCCCTCCAATTTACCCGCAAATTCCCGTAGTACCCAAGGTTGCTTTGCAACAGGTAGACCAACCTATGCAGTTAAGGTTGGGACCAGCAGGGCAAGGACGTTGGGCCATTAACCTTTCTGACCACTCAGAAGCCCTTCCCTTAATACAAGTTGCAAACCCACAAGCAGGGGATGTTGGACAAGAGCCAACTATTTTCGTTTATCGTCCCTGGGCTAGAGAGGATATAAAATGAGCTACGGATGGTATTCCTCATCCCAAGGTTAATTTTTAAAAGTTTTCTGAGGACATAGTTGGTATGCATTTAAGTTATCATCTAAATGGTTTAGAAGTAGAACAAGTAGTGCAACAAATCCTGGGTCCAGATTGGCACTTAGTTTGTGGTACTTGGACATGTAAGGCAGATGACGGCACTACATTAAAGCATAATTCTGGGGTGTTAGACACACGAGTCACTGATCTGTTGAAGAGAATTTCTGATAAGTGGCATCCAAGCGCAGATTGGACAGTAATAAATCAGTGCATCCAAAATGATGATGAATCTGTAGATCACTATATTGTAAGATTGACAGAAGTGTTCAATAACCATTGTGGAATGATGATTCCGCAGGATCAGTCTACTGATAGTCCGTATGAACAGCAATTGAAAAACACTTTTCTTAAAGGTTGTAAGGCTCTGATAAATAGTTTTATAACTAAGCATATGGTTGATCACAGAACATGTAGACTGCAACCTTTGTTTGAATATGCACGGCATGCTGAGCGACATTTCAATTTAAAAAAGAAAAAGAAAGTACAAGTGTTAGCAGTAGGGGATGATGGTGGTATATTTTTGGTACAGGACCAAAGGGGGCAAGGGTGCCGTGGTGGCGTACAAAGACATGGGGGCCCGAAATGGGACACGTCAAATAAACTGGGTGGACATTCAGAGGAATATGAGGGGAGGTTAAAACGTGGAAAATGTTTTAAATGTGGTAGACGTGGGCACTTTGCTGCCAACTGCGAAGAGTGGCAACATCCCCCACAGCTTACGAACAAGGGCTCCGCATGACTATATGATAGTAAAGGAAGGCACCAAATTCATTATTG
Organism: Protopterus annectens; assembly: GCF_019279795.1. Classification (NCBI taxonomy): domain Eukaryota; kingdom Metazoa; phylum Chordata; order Ceratodontiformes; family Protopteridae; genus Protopterus; species Protopterus annectens. The sequence goes on along the minus strand of NC_056728.1, from coordinate 1,748,018,663 downwards.
TGATTATTGTAGAGAAGAAGAAAGCGAGAATGATTGTGATGATGATGATGATGAGGCAGACACTGTCTGCGATGAATGTCAGGACACCCAGGAAATTAAGGAAGGGCGGGATTGTGACTGAAGTCATAAACCTGGCAAATTTGGGTATTGCTATGCATCTAGATCAAAAACCCATGATAGAGTTTTTGGTTGAGGGACAGAAAGTGGAGTTTTTATGTGATTCTGGTGCATCGCGTACACTTTTGGGTCCAGCAGTTCTACCCCCGAACTGCGAAACAGATGAGTTTGTCCTTGTGAAAGCGGCAAACAGGAAAATCTATAAGGAACCACTGTCTCATCTTCTATTGTTCACAGATCCGCAAACAAACCAAGCTGTTAGGTGTAGGGTAATTATATCAAAAGTTTGTCCAGTTAATTTGCTGGGATGAGATTTGATGCATTTGTTTGGAATAGCGGCAATTCCCACACCTAAAGGCATTGAGGCGAAAAGGTTAGCGGATGGCTTGGTGGTACAAGGAGTACAAGACTTGTTTTACTGGTATAGCCAGGACTTGATTTCAAATGGGCCAGGGAGGGTTGATACAGATTTGATCAACCTAGCTTTAAGTAAATCTAGGAGCGGGTCTCCGCAGGTTGCGGCGCACTTACATTGTACTATGTACTACAGACAGGCCCCTGGTCTGGATAAAGAATTTGAAAAAGAATTCTTTAGTCACAAACGTGCAAGGATAATTTTGAATGAGATGTTTTGGGATAAGCAAGGTAATACAGTAGTGACCTGTACTTTGACCAAGGAAATGAGTTCTTTATATCGCTCAGGTTTTAGCCCACATATTTCAATTACTAAAGCGCTGGGGACACATTGGGTAGATTTGGCGAAAAAGGTAACAAATTGGGACACAATGTCCGAAAGTCAGTTGAAGGATCAACAGATCCAGGTACAAAGATTAAATTGGGTGACTTGGGCACAACCAAGTGTGCACCTCAGGGATGACAAAACAGAAATGGCATGACAAATCCTCCTAACTCAAGAGGAAGATAGTGCGTTAAGTGCCTTACCTGTAGATTTATGGTCAAAAGGTAAAGGGGATGTAGGACTGATGAAAACAGCAGGTGAAGTTTGTATAACTCCAAAGTCAGGTTTTAGACCTCGTAAGCACCAATACCCACTAAGTAAACAAGCAGAGGAAGGAATTAAGCCAGTCATTGAGCAGCTAAAACAGGTAGGAATTCTTGTTGAATGTCCAGATTCACCCTGCAATACTCCGTTGTTTCCTGTAAAGAAACCGGATGGGTCATGGAGGTTGGTTCAGGATTTACAATCAGTTAATTCAGCTGTGATCCCAAGAGCACCGGTGGTCCTGACCCCTATACATTACATAATGATTTATTACCTCAGCACAGATATTTTTCTGTCATAGATATAAGCAATGCCTTTTTCTCCATACCACTACATAAGGAGAGTAGATTTTGGTTTGCATTCACTTATCAAGGTAAAAGATACACCTACACCAGATTGCCACAGGGCTATTGTAAGAGTCTGACAATATTTGCACAAGAAATGGCTGCAAATTTAGCTCAGTTTGTTCCCCCAGAGGGAAGCCAGGTTCTGTTGTATGTAGATGATATTTTGTTGGCCTCACCCACGCAGGAAAGTTGTAGAAGGGATACCCTTGCCCTTCTTAGTTTTTTAGCTAAGCAAGGACATAAGGTAAATAAAAAAAAGCTACAATTGTGGAAAGCACAAGTAAAGTACTTGGGTTATTTAATTTCGCAGGCAGGTAGACAATTGGAGAACAAAAGGAAACAAGCAATTCTTAAGGCACCTATGCCTACGACTAAGTGGGAGATGATGTCCTTTTTAGGTGTGACTAATTTTTGTAGAAGTTGGATCCCTAACTATGCTGAGGAAGTAGGGCCATTGACCGCACTGATCTATGATACTCCCATGGCGGCTAAGAATAATGTACAGTGGACAAACAAGGCAATACAGGCATTTATTAGAATTAAGCAATTGATAGGATCCTCTGTTTTGGGTTTTCTGAACTATTCTAAGCCGTTTGGGCAAATGGTTGATTGTAAGGGAGGATATATGACTTCAGTTCTGGTACAAGTACATGGGGATAAACAGAGGCCGATAGCTTTCTACTCCTCCAGATTAGATCCTGTTGCAAGGGCATTGCCGCATTGTGTTCAAGCTGTGGTGGCGGCTGCAATGGCAGTACAAGCCTCAGCATCATTAGTTTTGTTTCACCCATTACAATTGCGGGTTCCACATTCAGTAGCTACTATACTTTTGCAAGATAAGATAACCTTTTTATCTCCTAGTCGACATTTGTCGTGTATGACAGTGCTGCTGACACAGCCTCATATGACCATAGAAAGATGTACTACTCTTAATCCGGCGACACTTTTGCCGACTCCAGAAGAAGGTACTCCACACGTTTGTTTAGAGAGCATTCATGACAAAGTACTTCCCCGACCAGATTTAACGGATATTCCGTTGATAGATTCTGATCTCGTTTTGTTTGTAGACGGATCAGCAAAGAAAGACACTGTAGGAAAAACACTAGTAGGGTATGCTGTCACCACAAAAACTGAAGTTTTGGAGGCAAAAGGATTGTCAAACATTTATTCTGCACAAGTAGCTGAGTTGGTGGCTTTGACTCGAGCTTGTACCTTAGGGGAGGGTAAAAAAGTAACAATTTATACAGATAGTCAATATGCTTTCTCCACTGTGCATGTTTTCGCTCAACTATGGAAGAATAGGGGAATGGTTACTGCGACAGGCAAACCAATAAATCACAGAGATTTAATTTTACAGTTGTTAGATGCAGTGCAACTACCACTTCAGATAGCGATATGTAAATGTTCCGCACATACCAACAGAAAAGATCCTGTCTCCAGGGGAAATGCCCTTGCTGATATGGCTGCAAAAAAGGCAGCTCAAGAAAATGATTTGCTTTTACATGATAATGATTTGGAGCCCGGACACCTCTTAGACTTAGAGACACTAAAAGTAATGCAAACACTGATGACACAGAACAAAAAATGTCGTTGGGTAAAATATGGTATCACTCAACAGAGTGGGTTGTATAGGGCATCAGATGGCAAAATGGTATTACCCTCAAACCTTTTTAGGTATGCGGCATTGGTTAGCCATGGACCTGCCCATGTAGGAGTACAGACGATGTTTCAAATAGTGTCTAAGGTGTTTTGGTGTAAAGGGTTTTCAACTTATGCAAAGCAATTCTGTTTATCTTGTTTATTACGTGCAAAGTATCATGCTCACGGGGGAGTTAAAAAGTCTCAGCAGGCATTCCCTACCCCTACATATCCATTCCACACACTCTGTATGGACTTTATTGAATTGACACTCTCAGAGGGAAAAAGGTTCTGTTTAGTTATTATTGATGCTTTTTCTAAATGGGTAGAAGCTTTTCCAGTGAAGCACCTGAATGCACAAACAGTAGCAAAGCTTTTGACTACAGAAATAATTCCCCGATTTGGTCTACCAAGACACATTTACAGTGATAATGGGTCTCATTTTGTTAACCAGATTGTTCAGAAATTGGGTCAAGTGTTTCAAATTGATCTCAAAAATCATTGTGCTTACCATCCCCAATCAGCTGGACTGGTGGAACGACACAACGGTGTCTTGAAGAGTAAGCTCCACAAACTAATGGCAGAAACACATAGGTCATGGACTGCGTGCCTTCCGTTGGCACTCCTGTACATGCAAATCTCACCTTCCTACAAAGGACTTACACCATTTGAACTTTTGTTTGGGAGACCATATTACGTCCTGCAGTGGCAAGGATTGTTGCCAGCGGAACGTGAGGGGAGTGAGGATCTAGCGGATTATATGAAGAAGCTGCTAAATGTCAAAACTCTTGTAACCAATGACTCCTTTGCAGATTCCAGAAATGAAACCTTGTTAAGCGTGGCACCCAGGGACTGGGTGTGGATCCGAATTGTGAAGAGAAAGAATTGGTCATCCCCCAGGTGGGAAGGCCCATACCAAGTACTTATGTCGACACCTACGGCTGTAAAGATCACTGAGAGGACTTCGTGGATTCTTATCACCCACTGTAAAAAAACTCAAGGCTCTTCCTTCTGCCATTGATATTGGTAAAACTCCACCAGACCTCTGAGCGCAAAGTCTAGCTACAAAAGGGGATTAGCCCAATAGGGTTTAGTTCGTCTCAAACCCAGTGAAGAAACCAATGGCGCGAGGTAGTCCTTAGGGAGGATGGCCATGTTCAACTGGTACCTGAACTGTCACATGATGATGATGATTTTGGTGGCGAAAGTAAATATGTCCATACGAGAAGGAACAGTTGCAAGAGAAAAAGGAATGGTGGCGCTGCAAGAGCAAACAGGTGTTACTACTGTGTTTAAGGTGAAACTTTGTGAAGGAATTTTGGAGTGTTCTAAATGGAACAATAATAATTTCTTGACTCATGCAAAATACTTGTGCAATAGAGACTGTTGGGTGTTAAGTGTGTGGTGGTCAACAGATGTGAATGGATGGGAAACAAGTGGTGCAGTGATACCAGAGAAAGATAAAAGCAGGCATCAAAGAATAAAAATTGCGTATTTCCAAGGTACCGGAGTAGTTACTATAACCATTGTGTCACCACATGAAAGTGATTCAGGAGTTTATGGAATCGGAGTGTCTTTTCCAACTAGAACTGATCCTTTGGGGACCCTCCAACTTAAAGTACAAAGCCTTAAGAATGCTACAAATAAAGCAGATTTTGCCTTCACAAAAGAAGAACAATTGTTACTCGAGACGGGATTTGTACACCATAATGAATGGTTATCTTGGGTTAGATATAGTACCCGAGAAGCACATCGTGAGAACTGTATTTCTTGTGCTGAAGGTAAACAGCAATTAGCAACAGTCCCATTGATGCAAGATGAAGGTAACCTAACGTGTCTGTTGAAATTATTCTTCAACAAAACTGAAGATAAATGCAAATATGAAACTCAGCGTTTTCTGGTCATAAGCAAAGTTGAGAAACCGCCTGCAGCGATTTCCTATCCAGGTTCATATATGTGCATTTCCAGAGATGGCACAGGGAAAAATTATGGCAATATGGGACAGAACTATTGCAATGTTACTGTGAATGGCAATGGAAATCCATTTCTGGAAAACCAAACTCATAGTTTAGCAGACGTATGGTGGTTATGTGGAGACAACAAACTCAGATCAAGGCTTACGATTCCCTGGAAGGGAACTTGTGCACTTGTAAAGTTAATTCTGCCATTCTACATTTTCCCAGTTCCAGCAAGCAATTTCATAAGAGAACTTGAAATAAAGCGAAGTGGTTGAGTAGGAGAAAAAGAGTGGCACCGAAGCAATCTTTCGATAACGGTGTCTACATCGATAGCATTGGCGTACCAAGAGGCGTATCTGATGAATACAAAGCAATAAACCAAATAGCAGCTGGTTTTACATCCATCTTTGTCTGGATTCAACCTAATAAGAATGTGGACTGGATCAACTACATTTACTATAACCAGCAGCGTTTTGTGAACTATACCAAAGATGCATTGAAAGGAATTGCTGAACAACTGGAGGCCACTTTGCAGGTGGTACGGCAGAATCGAATTGCATTGGATATGCTCCTGGCCAAAGAAGGAGGAGTTTGCAAGATGTTTGGGACTTTCTGTTGTACATATATTCCAAACAACACTGCACCTGATGGAAGTATCACTCGAGCTTTGAAAGGTTTGGAGATGTTATCCGAAGAATTGGCAGAGAACTCTGGGGTAAATAATCCCTTTACAGATTTTCTACAAGCGTGGTTTGGAAAATGGAGTCATCTCATCAGCAGTTTCCTGGTGTCCGTTGGAGTCGCTGTGGCTATCGTGGTGGTATGTGCTTGTTGTTGTATACCCTGTGTCAGAGGTCTTCTACAAAGACTGGTTGATACTGCTGTTACGAAGATGATGTACCAGGAATTGCAACAGACTGGTGAAAGTGAATACATTGAAATGTGACTCTTTGCAAATGTTTTTTGAAGTTTAAAAATTTGTTTTGCTAATGAAGTAATGTATGCAAAGAAAAAACTTAGGGTTTACCATATATTGCTGAAATAAAAGACAGATAAAAGTGTTTTCAGGGGGGAAATGTTAAGAGAAAAAGTTTTAAAAACATACTGTTATTTGTCTTTTTCCTGTTCTTGCAAAGTGAACATGTTATTTGTTGGGAAATGCCTATCAAAGATGGGCCTCATCTGTGAACAAAATGCAGCATTGCTTATGAACCTGAATGATATCTGTTTTCTGCATTTCAGAATAAAGAGATTTGGTTATAGCTCAGTGAAGCCTGGGATAAGGACGCACGGCCGAGTAAGAGTTAATTTACTGGGGCAGGCTGTGTGTCCTGGAAAATTTGAGCTACCGTTGTTGAACTGAACATTCTGTAATTCTTGAACATTCTGTACTAGCTGTGGTTTGAGATAATTTGTGATAAACATGTTTATCCTATATGATGTCCTTCAAGAATGCAACTGCAGTCCTGACATATGGGTTGTCCTGCCTCAGGCAGCCCTTCGGTCGGCCGGATTCCAAAGTCCACGTCCGGCGTCGGCCGATGTCGCCCACTCCCCGACGTCAGAGCGGCTGGGGTATAAAGGCATCCGCTAACGCCATCTTCTTCAGTCTTTCTTGCAGCGCGGTGCCCGAAGCAGAAGCAGTTCGCAAGTGCCGGTCGGTCAGCTCCTGTGTTTTCAGTTACCAAAGTCATCAAAAAGCTAAGTACCCCGTTGGGGAAAATTTTTCTTGCCTCAGCCGATGTCAGAAAAAATTGAAAAGGTTAATAATTGTTTGTCTTGTGGTAAACAAATACCTCATAAGGACTTCCATTCTTACTGCCTTCCCTGCCTGGGCCCAGACCATGACGTCTCAGCCTGTGCTGCCTGTGCTTGCTTTAATAAGCGCACACTCAGGCGCCGGGCAGAATTTGCCGAAGACTTTTTTGGCAAAAATTACGCTTATATCATGCCGTCGGAACAACCGACAGCACATATTTCCAAAAAACGTAAGGACCGGGACCGACATCCTCGGGCCGCGTCGTCCACCGATACCACTCCTAAGCCTTCCGCGAGTGCATCGGTCTTTTCAGAGGTGGTAATTCAACCGCTCCAGGCCGACGACACCACTTTACCGCATACTTCGGTCCTGGAGGTTTCCCCGGTGCCGGTTGTTGATTTTCCTCCCGAAACCGAAGCTCTAGATTTACATGACACCATACCAGTGGATAAAGTTACTCCTGCATGTGTGGCAGCTAGGCCTCCGGTCTCCATGTCCATCAAGGCCTGCACACGTGCTAAGGCTGCCAGCCAGGCTAAGGCCCATCCTCCTAAAGCTTTTTCCCAGGGCCCCTCTTCTGATAAACAGATCATGACCCTAGCTGCAGATCTAATCTCTCTAATCAGAGGTTCTCAGTCACATCCAGACAGAGGTTCTCAGCCTCCTGCAGATAAAAGGCCTAGGACTGAGCAGACAGATACCCTCTCTTCAGATGAAGCCTCTTGGGATTCATAGCATTCAGATACCCAGGAAGAATCCTTCCAGGCCTACGAGGACTCTGATGCTGAGGAATCAATTCCTTCTGCCTCTCCTCCAGAGGATATTTCTTTCAGAGAGGTTCTCCACTCCATGAGAGAACATTTTCAGTGGCAGGGTCAGGAATTTTCTGACTCCAGGAAAAGGCTACGTACCTTCCTTAAGTTACCCCAGCACAGACCATTAGCTATTCCTCCAGTGTTGGATGTCTTGGATGATGTATACTCAGACTCCAGTGCTTCCCCTGATTCTCTCCCTCCTGCTCCTGTCAAGCCAGACAGATATTACAGGGTTCCTGAAACTCATAAGCATCTCTTTAAGGCCCACTCTGTGGATCTAGAAACTATTTCTCAGGGGCCCAAAGGAGTGGCTACTTCCTCTGCCAAAAACCCTTTGCCCGCAGACAGGGAATCTAGGTCCCTGGAGAGATGGGGCAAAAAAGTTTATACCTCTTCCACCCTTGCCATGAGGTCACTTAACTGTCTTTTTCATATGTTTCAGTACCAGGATTACTTAATGGATGATTTGCAGAAAAAGTTAGCCTCTCCTGAGCCTATAGATAGAAAGGCATTGCAGGATTTGGTTCATAACACTCAGCAGGTTAGCAATCATTTTCTTCAGTGTGGTTATGATGCATTGGAAGCTTCATGTAGGGCAGCTATGACAGGGGCCGTTATACGTAGACATGCTTGGCTAAAAGAACAGCCACTTCCAGACCATGTTAAAGTAAAGCTACTAGATGCACCTCTGGAAAAACAGAAGCTTTTTGGTGCTAATGCACAGGATGTGTTGAAGTCTATTGAGGAAAAGGCTAAATCAGTACAGACAGTCAAGGATTTCCTCCAGGTTCAACCACCCAGATTCAGCAGGAATTGGCCTTCAAAGAATTGGTCCTTTCCAGACACTGACAAGTTTCAAAGGGGAAAAAACAGGCATGCCCGAGGTAGAGGGCAATACCAAGGCTCCTACAGGGGCTGCCAATGGCAACCACCAAATCAGAGAAGTGGCGCAGGGAGTTCAGCTGCACCACAGGGACAATCACAATGACTTGACTTTCACACCGCTGACCAAGGCTCAAAGAGAAGCACCTCTAGGTGGAAAATTATCCTTATTCTCAAAGAACTGGCACATTTTAACCAATGACAAATGGATTCTGGACATAATAGACAGAGGTTACAGGTTCCACTTCCACACCTTACCAACGAGACAAGGCATGCCAAACCTGCCACAAAATCAAAGGGCAGAGGCACTCATACAAGTTTCAAAGCTGTTACAAATAAAAGCAATAGAAAAAAGTTCCTCCTCAGGAACAAGGCCAGGGATTCTATTCAAGACTGTTCCTTGTTCCAAGAAAAGAAAAACAATGGAGACCTATACTGGACTTGTCCGCTCTAAACACTTTTCTCATTGTGCCAAAATTGAAAATGCTGACTTTACAGCAACTCCTTCCCATGCTGGGCGAGGGGTCTTGTCTGGTTACTCTGGACCTCAAGGAGGCATATCTGCATGTCCCAATCAGACACAATTGCAGAAGATACCTCAGATTTCTTGCAGGGTCAGAGCATTATCAATTATCAGCATTGCCGTTTGGCTTATCTACTGTGCCCAGAGTATTCACGAAATGTCTGGCATCAGTAGTTGCACATTGCAGGCTCCAGGGGATTCAAATATACCCTTACCTGGATGACTGCCTTATACAAGCAGACAGCAAACAAACCTTGATAAGAAACTTGGACTATGTCATTCAATTACTACAGGCTTTGGGATACACAGTCAACATTCAAAAATCAAGACTACTGTCATCCCAACAGATTATTTTTCTAGGAGCCAAATTGGACACACAATCACAGATGGCTTTCCTCACAGAGGAGAAACAAGAACATTTACCAGATTACTTCAAAAGCCTAGCAAAGCTCACCCAGCTGACCGCAAGGAAAATCCTGCAGGCCCTGGGGTTCATGGCATCTTGCATTCTTCTGGTACCTCTGGCAAGACTACACATGAGAAAGCTACAATGGTACCTAAAAAGCTTATGGTCTCAGCACAGCCACAATCTAGAAGACGTAATACCACTCATTCCATGCCTGCAAAGGGAATTTCTGTGGTGGGCTCAAGCAAGTCATTTAAACAAAGGCATGTCTTTCAACAAACCTCTAGCAAGTCAAACCATTACAACAGATGCCTCAGATCATGGATGGGGGGTGCACATGGAGGGCAGATGCATTCAAGGGCAATGGACTCCCAGGGAAATGCATCTGCACATAAATCAAAAAGAGATGTTGGCAGTGATACATGCAATCGAGGCCTTCGGAAAATACCTTCAACAAGGCCATCTGCTAATAAGGACAGACAACACCACTGTCATGTGGTATATAAACAAGCAGGGAGGCACTCACTCTTACCCCCTCTGCAGACTAACAATGACTCTTTGGGAAAAGTCTCTGAAACTGAACATCCACCTGCAATCCCAGTTTGTTCCAGGCAAGGACAATGTTCTGGCGGACAGGCTGAGCAGAAATTTCTTGGATCCGCACGAATGGATGCTGCATCCACACATTTTCTCACAAATAACAAGTGCATGGGGAAGACCGGACATAGATCTCTTTGCTTCTCACCTCAATCATCACCTGGAGAAGTTCTGTTCAAGGACGCACCATCCTGTAGCCTGGAGAACGGATGCTCTCTCCTTCAGCTGGAATTCCCTAACAATTTATGCATTCCCTCCTCTACCATTACTGACCAAGGTGTTACTGAAGATCAAAGCAGAACAACCAAAAGGAATTTTGATAGCTCCAGACTGGCCAAGGCAGCACTGGTATCCATTGCTACTGAGCATAACCCACACCAAAACGTGGCCCTTGCCTCAATGGCCTCTGCTTCTAACTCAGCACAATTACAGGACTGTTCATCAAAACCTGCAAACATTGCAGCCGACAGCTTGGAGGGTTCCTTGATTTTCACCCATATCTCTCTTTCCGAAAAAGTACAAGAAATCTTGCTGGAAGCACGCAGACCTTCCACCAGAAAAACCTATTCAGCCAAGTGGAAGAGATTCATCATCTGGAATGCCAACAAGGGTCAGGATGCATCAGTAATGAGCATACCTCAGATATTAGAATACTTGGCAGAAATGTTTCATAGTGGCCTCTCATATTCTTCCATAAAAATACATGCTTCAGCAATCTCAGCAAAATACAACTGTTGACCCACCTGTGTTTTCCCATCCCTTTCTAAGACAGTTTCTAAGAGGGATAAAGAATATCAAACCTCCCAGAAAACCACCAGTACCTGCATGGGACCTCAATTTCATCTTGGAAAAATTAGCTCTTCCTCCTTTTGAACCAGCAGCATCTTCAGAATTGCAATTTCTCTCCTGGAAAACGGTATTCCTGTTGGCAGTTACCTCAGCAAGAAGAGTCTCGGAGATGCAGGCCCTCATGGCAGTATCTCCCTTTATCATTTTTCATCAGGACAGAGTTTCTCTAAGAACCAATCCTTCATTCATGCCAAAAGTGATATCCAGGGTGTCTCTAAATCAAGCAATTCACCTGCCTATTTTCTTTCCCAATCCTCAAAATAAGGGGGAAAAGCTGCTGCACACTTTGGACATACACAGACAATTACGCTACTACTTGGACAGAACAAAGACCACCAGAAAGTCTGACCAACTATTTGTAGCCTATGCTGCTGGAGTGCAAGGGAAGGCAATCTCCAAACAAACAATTTCAAAATGGATTGGGCACTGCATCAGATTCTGTTACTCTTTCCATGGAAAAGGTGTGCCAGCCAATATTAGGCCACACTCCACCAGAGCTATAGCCACATCCACAGCCTTTCTAAAAGGAGTGGCTACAAAGGACATTCTAGAGGCTGCTACATGGAGCTCCATGCATACATTTACCAAACACTACAACCTGCCTTTATACTCCAGATCCCGAGCAGGCTTTGCTTCGGCAGTCCTGCAGGGCATTTTAGCTACACCATCCCTTTCTTAGATCCTACCACCCCAGCTTGGATATGGTATTCAACCCATATGTCAGGACTGCAGTTGCATTCTTGAAGGACATAGTACAGTTTTGTACCTACCATAAATGTAGATGTCTGATAGATATGCAACTGCAGTCAGGTTTTCCCTCCCTCCTACCCCTCTGCAATTTTCATTTGGGTCCTTTCCCCCTTTCCTCTATTAGCTGGGGATATCTGTTATGGTGTATCTGTTTATTACTGTTGTGCATGTCTGGAATTTTTTATCCATTCACCAAATTTAGCCTTCTTTGGAGGGCACCTGCCATCTGGGGCAAGAAACACTGAAGAAGATGGCGTCGGCGAATGCCTTTATACCCCAGCCGCTCTGACATCGGGGAGTGGGCGACATCGGCCGACGCCGGATCCGGACTTTGGAATCCGGCCGACCGAAGGGCTGCCTGAGGCAGGACAACCCATATGTCAGGACTGCAGTTGCATATCTATCGGACATCTACATTTATGGTAGGTACAAAACTGTACTTTTTTCATAGCCAACTGTCAACGGTCAGAAATGTAACAAAAAGTTGTTTTGCTTGCAGTATAAAAGTTGATGTCAGTAAACAAGTTGATCAGACCAGATCAGATCAAATCAGAGGAGATCAGATCAGTCCAGACCGGACATCTTGGCCAACATGCTGTGTAATCTGGTTAGCTGTTAATAAAGGAAATTCATCATCTGAGGCAGATGTGACTCGTTTGAATTTTTTCTTCTGACAAGTACTGTCTTCTGTTTAACCACCAAACTGACCTTCTATCAAAGCTAGACTAGAATATTGACTTAATATTTTTAACTTAGTGCCCAAAGCAGCAATTAATCATTATGTACTGGTTTTCTGAAACAAATAGTTTAATCCAGGAACTGAAACATTATTAGATGCTCTTATTCTTCCAGAACATACCTCGCAGTCTTGATCAAAATGAAACATTAGCAAGCTAGTCTACCCTTACAACACTAACTCGTCTCCATCTGTTTGTGAGAGATGTTAAATATCCAACCAAATCTGAAGCCATGCTTCCACAGTGAAATCCACCCTGTGAGCATCACTCACCTACACCACATAATCCGCATGCGCTGTGTAATCATACAATGAGGCACTAAAAACATCCTTGCCCAAGCTGCAATGGACTAGAATTTACAAGTCCCAGTGTAAACTAAGCACTGCAAAACTAATTGGTGACAACATGGCTGTGAGTCACCAGGAAACAGCACATACCAGATGAATTACACATAAGCAATCTTCAAACACAAATAGAAATGTACTAGTGATTGGTGACACAATAGTTAGGCATATGGATTCTGCACTTGAGAGACTGGACAAAAACAAAGTGGCAGTGTGTTGTCTCTCAGGAGCCAAGATTGCTGATGTTACAGAGGCCCTCAGGACCCTTAAAACAGACAATTGTGAGTATACAGTGATTGTGTTGACTGTGCTGGAGTAATGCCTGGCATGCAGAAGCCTGAGGGGTATGAAGAGAGGCATAACAAAGCTCTCTGTGTTTTACAAATGCAGGAAAGACCCTAGTGGTGAGTGGAATCCTTCTGTCACCAAAAATGAAGCCAAGGTAGCAAAATAAAAATGCTTGTAACAGTTGGCTAAACACTTGGTGTCATTCTGGGGGATGCAGTATGTGTCAGCATGAGATGAGATGCTCAACAGCTATCCTTGCTTTAGCAAGGATGTTCTGCACCTTTTATTCCAAGGCTTCTGCATACTGGCTTTTGCAGCTCCCCCAGTCAGCTTTTTTTAGACAAGGTCTAGCTGATAAATATCTTCCAAAACAAATTAACAATTGAACCATGTTATGGTGGCTGTACTTAATGCTAGAAGTGTAAACAGCAAACTGACAGATCTTGAGGCCCTCCTGCATTTGGAACACATCCATCTATGTGTTGTTAAAAAAAACTAGTTTAAGTGCCCAGAGTCTACTCTGTCAGTACCTGGATTTTGTGCTTACCATTCATTTAGACCTGATGGAAATTGTGGTGGAGAATCCATATTTGTTAGAGATTAGGTATCTGTCTCATGGTAATGCAAAGACTCACAAGTGGAGCTTATAGAGATTCAAATCACACTAAAAAAGATCAGCTGTCAATTCATAGGATGTCTCCATAAAATTACACAGCATTCCTAAATATTCTGGATGAACTCCCTGTAAGCATGAACATATATCATAGGTGATTTAACTACTCAATGATTAAATGGGGGACCTATACCACCAATTCAGGATGTGTTCAAAAATTCTAAGGTTTTGTAAACAAAAAACTCCCCGGACCAGATTGTTAAAGAACCTACTAAAGAACAGAATATACTTGATTAGTCTTAATAAACTTAGCATGTGTATGTGCTACCCCAAATGTACCCCCCCCCTCACTGGTCATATCAGACCACAAACTACTGACCTTCTCCGTCATAATCTCCAGACTGTCAAAAACAAATATCACAGAGTGCAAGGACTTCAAGCATGCCAATCTCCTACAATTCTATAATGACGTCTTCTAATTTAAGTATAACTGTATTACCCACAATGTTAATACTGCAACAAATACAGAAAAGTTGTACTCGCAACTGGGCAAATGTATTAAATTGGCAATCCCAACTAGATCCAAGAAAAAGGGGAGGGCTAAAGCAAACTAGTGGGATGGACCTAAAGCATTAGTGAATGATGTAATGAAAGGAAGAAACTCCTAAACATATAGCAGAACATATGAACCACCCCCCCCCCAAATTAAGGAGAACATGTAGCAGCCAGGTAAGAAATTAAAAAGATCATAAAAACAAAAGCATCTCATGAACTCAGACTATTTACAGACGACAAAGACAACTACAAACCATTTTTTAGTTATATCTGAAAAATAAGAAATACCAACATTGTTCTGAGCTCTTTACTATATACATGGCCAAGTCTTAAGTCAAGATGTGAACTTGCCTCTAGTCTTCTACTCCATCTGATTGTCAGAAGTAAGAAAAACAACATAAATAACTCACAAAGTTAGTAAAGGTGACAGGATATAAGCCAAGCATTCATGAAACAGTCTGATAAATAAGGGACGCTTGCAAAAGAAAGTCGGACAAAATTTGCATATGCTGGTAAGGTTGCTCAGGATGTCAATAGCTTGAAATAGATGGTGGCAGGGTAGCCAGCCCAAAAATGTAAACTGTGAAACATTCAATGTAAAGCTGAAGCTGAGAATGTTGTTTGTAAGAGATGTAGGTACTAGATGTTGATATGGTTAAAAAGATTTGTACAGAACAAACTGCTCACAACTCAGATACATTACATCAACACACCCATTTTCTACTGTGGAAACTTGGCTTCACAAAAATCACCTTTCTTTAAATCCCCAAAAGACTAAATTTATGATGTTCTTCGTGTTTCACTGTTGCAGTCATCACATTTGGGTTATCTGCCTGCAGGTAGCTCTCAGCTGGCTTGAATACCAGAGTCTTGGATTTCTGCGTCGGATGCTGTCTCTTTTTCCATGACGTCAGGCCGTCAGGGGTATAAAACATGCAGCTGATGCCATTACATCAGTCTTTCTTGCCGTGTGGTGCCCAAAGTGCCGGTCAGCTGACTCCTGAAATTTTCGTTTTCGAGTTTCAGAACCGAAGTCTTCAAAAAAAGATAAGTACCCCGTTGGGGATCTTTTTTGTTGCTCCCACCAATGTCAGTAAAAGTTAACAATTGTCTTACATGTGGAAAGCAAATACCTCATAAAGATTTTCATTCGTACTGCATTCCCTGCTTAGACCCAGACCATGATGTCCCTCGCTGTCGGTTTTGTGCCTTGTTCAACCCCCGAACTATTCATCGTCGGACTATCTTTGCAGCAAATTATTTTGGTACTCAGTATCAGTGCTCCGAAATGGCTTTAAGCCATCTGATTACCGATCTTCCGAAAAAACATAAAGATAACGACAGAGACAGACCGCATAGGTCTAAAACTGCCAACGATGCTTCCGTTAAGCTAGTCGCCAGTCCGCCGGTACTCAGTGAGGCGCTTTCGCAGCCCCTGATAGCCATTACTTCAGATTCGCAGGCCTCTACTGAGACCCATTCGGAATCCGGAATGCCACAAGTTGCTTCTTCGACTATGGAACCTGTGGATGTCGCTACCTTGGATGGGTCCGGAGCCGTTGCCCAGGTACCGACTTCTGAGGGTGTATTCAGGCCTACATACTTGCATTTTAAATCAATGCCATCTTCTTCATCCAGGCCTAAAACTCGCACCATGCCTAGAAAACCGATGTCCAAACCACATGCTCAGGCCCATATGCCTAAAAAAACAAATGCTTAGAATGGCTGAAGACCTTATTACCTTAATTAGGGAAGCCAGCCTTCTCCCTCTAAAAGACATAGAACTTATTTTCCTTCTGATTCTTCTGATCAAGAATCTGATATTTCTGTTCCTTCTGATTACCAGAATTTGCCCTTATCTACCTCTGAGGATTCTGATGCAGAGGATTCCATTCCCTCTGCTTCCCCTCCAGAAGATTTTTCTTTTGGTGAAACCTTGCACACTCTTAGGGAGCATTTCCACTGGGAAAGCCAAGATTACTCTGACTCTAAAAAGAGGCGTAGGGAATTCTTACTCCTTCCTTAACACAGGCCTTTAGCTATCCCTCCTGTTCTGGACATTGTAGATGATGCTTTCTTGGAATCTAGCCTTTCCCCAGACACTTTACCTCCAGCTCCCAGAAAACCTGACAGGTATTACAGAGTACCTGACTCACACAGGTTCCTCTTCAAGAATCCTACTGTGGATCCAGAGACCATTTCCCAAGGACCAAAAGGCATTAAGGCTACTGCTGCCAAAAATCCTACCCCTTCTGATAGAGATTCTAGAGCCTTAGACAAGATGGGGTAAGAAGGTATACACTTCTGCTACTTTGGCCATTAGGGCTTTAAATTGCCAGTTTCATATGTTAAAGTACCAGCAGTATATTATGGGACTACTTAAACAGAAAATGATGTTGATTCCTGACTGTGCTGAACACAAAGAATTACAGGATTTAATGCATTCTGCAGAACAAGTTGGTAAACATAATTTGCAATGTGGTTTTGATTCTTTAGAAGCATCTTGCAGGGCTGCTGTCACTGGGTCTGTATGTAGAAGGCATGCTTGGGTTAAGGAGCAAAACTTGCCAGATCATGTTAAAGCTAAATTACTGGATGCTTCCTTAAACCAAGACCACCTGTTTGGCAACAAAGCAGAAGAAGTCCTCAAAAGGACGGAGGAAAAAGCTAAATCTATGCAAACTGTTAAAGATTTTCTACAAGTACAGCCTCCCAGATTTAGTAGACATTGGCCTTCAAAGAATTGGTCCTTTCCAGTCTCTCCCAGGCCTTCTCAGTCCAAACCCAGGAACAGCTGACCACCTAGGTTACAGTCTCAGACTGCACACAGGCCCAAGCAGTGGGGGGCTCCCACTTCCAAAGCAGGGAGCAGTAAACCACCCACCCATGGAAAAATGGCTCAATGACAATGTTAATCCTCCCAAGTCCTGCTCAACAGCCTTCTCCCTTAGGAGGAAAGCTTGCCTTGCATGCAAAAAACTGGGAACTCATTACCCTGGACAAATGGGTTTTAAATATAGTTTCCCAAGGATACAAGATTCCACTTCCACTCCCTACCAACCCCAAACAGTTGGCCAGACCTACCCCCGGAGGCCCAACAGCAGGTTCTCTCTCTTCTAAGTATCAGGGCTATTCAACCCATTCCAGCAGAACAAAAGGGGACAAGGTTTTTATTCAAGACTTTTCCTGGTACCCAGAAAAGACAGCTCCTGGCGTCCTATCCTGGACCACTCTATTCTAAACACCTTTCTGGTAATCCCAAAATTCAAAATGTTAACACTTCAACAGCTTCTTCGGATGCTAGGCAAAGATGCCTGGTTGGCAACCTTAGACTTAAAGGAAGCTTACCTGCACATTCCAATAAGGGAATCTTGCAGGAAATACCTATGCTTCAGGGCAGGCTCCATGCACTATCAGTTCTCTGCACTTCCCTTTGTTTTATCTACTGTGCCCACAGTATTCACAAAGTGTCTAGCTCCAGCCATTGCATTTTGCAGGCAGAGAAATATTCAAATATACCCATACTTGGACGATTGTCTGATTCAGGCAGAAAGCCAGGACTTGCTATTACAACATCTGGCATTTGTAAAGAAACTTCTAACCTCTCTGGGGTGCACCATAAATGAAAAGAAATCTCACCTAGCACCCTGCCAGTAGATTGTATTCCTGGGAGCAAGCTTGAACACAACTTCCCAAATGGCTTTCCTCACTCTGGAGAAACAAGTGCATTTGACAACCTACTTCAAACTATTGGCCACAAAACCCCAGTTATCTGCAAGGAAAATTCTGCAAGCCCTGGGATTCATGGCCTCTTGCATTATACTAATTCCATATGCAAGACTGCATATGAGGAAACTACAATGGTATCTAAAAAGCCTATGGTGTCAACATTCTCAGAACCTGGAATCAATGATTCCTATCATTCCTTGTATAAAGACAGAGTTCCTTTGGTGGGCAGAGGCCTGCTACCACAACAAGGCGCTCCCTTTCAATCTAACCCCTGCCACCTAAACCGTAACAACAGGCGCATCAGACTATGCATGGGGGGCTCACTTGGCAAGGCAGTGCATTCAGGGAAAATGGAACCCGAGACAGATGCGCCTGCATATCAACCAAAAAGAAATGTTAGCCATACAGAATTCCCTGACAGCCTTCAAAGACCGCATTCTTCCAGGACAACTATTGGTAAAGACAGACAACACCACAGTTATGTGGTACATAAACAAGCAGGGGGGAACCCACTCGTACCCTCTTTGCAAACTATCCATGGCTCTGTGGAACACAGCCTTGAGCTACCAAGTGCACCTACAAACTCAATTCCTGCCAGGCAAGCTAAATTCACTGGCAGATGACTTAAGCAGAAATCTCATGGACCCACATGAATGGAAACTGGAACCAAAAATATTCAACCTCTTGAGGAACAAATGGGTGACTCCAGAGGTAGACCTGTTTGCCTCCCCTCAGAACTACCAATTGGACAAATTCTGTACAAGGACTCCCTACAGTCAAGTTTGGAAAGTGGATGGCCTGTCCTTTACCTGGGAAAGCCTCTCGGTTTATGCCTTTCCCCCCTCTGCCTCTCCTCTCGAAGGTTCTGCTAAAGATCAAACAGGACAAGCCAAGGACAATACTGATTGCCCCAGACTGGCCACGCCAGCACTAGTACCCCCTCTTGCACAGTATCACACCACTGGAACCATGGCACCTGCCTCAGACCCCTTCCCTGCTGTCCCAGCAGGCGGGCCAGATTCTGCACCCTCAGCTTCAAACCATGAACCTAGCAGCCTGGCTGATTCCTTGAGCTCTCCAATAGCATCCCTTAGTAAGCAGGTGCTAGATGTCATTCTGGAGGCAAGGAGGCCTAGTACTAGAAAATCCTATGCTGAAAAGTGGAAAAGATTCTGTTCCTGGAGCCAGACTCATGGGATGGGCACAACGGTGCACAACTTACCTTATATTCTTCAATACTTAACAGAAATGCTCCACAGGGGCCTATCTTTCTCGTCAATTAAAATTCATGCCTCTGCCATTTCAGCTCATTATAACACTGACCTGTCCCTCTTCTCTCACCCTCTGCTAAAACAATTCCTTAGAGGGGCCAAAAATATAAGACCCCCCAGGAGAGCCCCTACTCCAGCCTGGGACCTTAACTTTGTATTGGAAAAGCTCACTCTCCCTCCCTTTGAGCCAGCTGCAACAGCAGAGTTGAAATTCCTTTCTTGGAAAACAGCATTCCTTCTAGCCATCACTTCAGCAAGAAGAGTGTCTGAATTACAGGCCCTCATGGCAGTGGAACTCTTCATTATCTTCCATGCAAACAGGGTCTCCCTCAGGACCAATGTGGTTTCTAGTGTGGCTCTAAAGCGGTCCATTCACTTGCCTACTTTCTTCCCTAATCCACAAAACAAAGGAGAATGAATACTGCACTCTCTGGACGTGCACAACTTAGATTTTATTTGGACAGGACTAAGCCTCTCAGAAAATCTGAACAACTGCTACTTGGCTTTGCTGCAGGGGCAGAGGGGAAGGCCATTTCAAAACAAACCATTTCCAAATGGACATCCCATTGCATTCTTTTCTGCTACAAGCACCATGGAAAACCTACCCCACAGGGGATAAGATCACATTCCCTCAGGGCTGCATCTACCTCTGCAGCCTTTCTCAGAGGAGTCCCTATCAGGGACATCCTAGAAGCTGCTACCTGGAGCTCTGTACATACCTTCATCAAGCATTACCACATGCCTCTTTTTTTCTAAATCTGGTTTTGTCACCGCAGTCTTGCAGGGCTTAATAGCTGGTCCTAATGCTCTCTAACTTCCTCCTCCCTTCCTTAGCTGTGGGAATCAACCCAAATGTGATGACTGCAACAGTGAAACATGAAGAACATAGTACAGTTGTGTACACTTACCATAAATGTCGATATTCGAGTGTATTCACTGTTGCAGTCCTCGTTACCCTCCCTTCAGCCCCTGGCTTCTCTTGGCTCTACCGTTCCTTCTTGTTTGGTATATTTAAGTTTTCTGGTGTATTTGCTTTGATGGAGGTGTACAATAACATATAATTGCTTCCCATTGTGGGGGCACCTGACATCTGGGGCAAGAAAAACTGATGTAATGGCATCGGCTGCATGTTTTATACCCCTGACGACCTGACATTATGGAAGAAGAGACAACATCCGATGCAGGAATCCAAGACTCTGGTATTCAGGCCGGCTGAGGGCTACCTGCAAGCAGATAACCCAAATGTAATGACTGCAACAGTGAATACACTCGAACATCTACATTTATGGTAAATGTACACAACTGTACTATCTTTACTCCCAAGAGAAATACTCCTATTAATAAAGCCAACTTCAAAATACTGTCTTAACTCCACCAAAATTGAGTTAGTGACCTCTTCTAAATTGTTAGTGTTATAACTGAAAAAAACCTTAAATTCGATCTTCACATTCAAAATAATATTAGCAAGACCCACAAAAAACTCGGGCTTCTCTATAGACACAACAAATTCCTCTCCCTCCCTTCTAAACAAGCATTAGCACTACCTTACCTTTTACCCTCTGTAACTTATGCTACCCCTTTACTAACCAACCTGTAGTCTTCCCTGAAAGCAAAATTAGAAATATGTTATAACAAGATTGCTAAATTCGCCACTAATAGTCGCCACTCTGCCCATCACTGTACTGCCCTAAAACAGTTTCAATTGCTGGAATTCCAAAATCTACTCCATCTCACAACTGCACATAAATTGATATATTTATTTATTTATTTATTTATTTTACATTTGTTAACCAGGAGAGTCCACGTGGATATATGTCCATTTTCAGTGGAGGCCCATGGAGAAAAGCTCCAGAGCAGTAAAATCATTAACAAGAGAAAGACATGTTAACCAAAAGGTTCATCAAACAATATACAGAGTACACAATCTTTATACTTCTTATAGAAGTATAGTACATATAAGATAATGAGTTAACCAAATAGTGTATTTGACAACATTCACAGGCTATATTAATATATACATGTTATAGAGGTGTTTAACAATAAGTATAGCAGGAATATAGAGTAGATAACTTCCATAACTCATTTCTACACATGATGGACAAGCTATGTCCTTTAAGTTTCTTTACAGTGTTCAGTGATACGATTACCCCATGCAGACATTACAAAAGCAGTAGATAAGCTGTTACTCTAGTTGCTGGAAACAGAGACATATGAGTTACTATCCAGAGATAGTACAGGTGCATAATCTGTGATTCAGGAAGTGTGTTTTAAGTAGTTTTGTGAATTGGATGGTGGAGTTGTTATTTATTATGTGGGCTGGAAGGGAGTTCCAGGTTTTAGAGATGAAGTGGCTATAAACGGATCTTACCTGCCTCATTTTTAAAGTATGTTACCTTAAGGAGGTGTTGGGTACTTGATCTCAAGGATCTGGTCATGGTGTAAGGCTGGAATAGTTGTTGCAGGGCTGGTGTGTTGCCTGGATGATGTAGTATATATAAACCTCAGGACTGCCCTGCACTTACCTGCTTATTCACCCTCTGTAATCCTGTTAAGCCTCTTCACTCTGAACACCAATATCTTGTCCAAATTCATAAATCCAAGCTACCTGCAGGTCAACTATTATACTCATGGAGCATTGCTAAATTATGGAATAAACCTCCTTCTGTCCGCTTACAACAAAGCCCTTCCAACTTTAAAACTGCACTACACAATCATCTTTTCTCCAAGTGGACTTGTAACTGTTCCATTACTTACTCAGCCATTGCTTAAATCTTCTAATTTAATCCTGAATCTGTCTACCCCTAGTGTTGCTAATAATTTTTTCTTTTTCTTCTGATGAACGTTTATATTCTGTACTCTTCCTCATGCCTTCTCTTAGCTCCTTTCCCCCTTTTCCCCCTCTCTCCTACCTTTCTTTTCCTTATTTCATCTTCTTTTCTGTCCACTCTTTCTGTATATACTTTTCCCTCTTCCACCTCTCTCTCTTTCTGTTTTTACTCTTTTCTGTCTTCCTTCCTTCCCATGTTGCTCTATAAAGTAACTGCTGTTTGCTTTTCTAATTAAGTTTTATTATACATTCATATATTCAGCTTGGTTGTTCTATTTAAGGCCTTATCATACTATGCTTCTCTCATTACGTATACAGTCTAATCCTGATATTTGTTTTTGCTCTGCACAATGTCATGTTATTGTTGTACCCCTGAACTATGAATCTTCAACCTTCATGTCAGAAAGTTTGTAGCAGGTTTATTTAATTCTATGTAAATTCTTTTTATGAAAATCTTGTGTAAATTTTTTGAACTTTTTATGTAATTTCTGTAAAATGTTTTGCACTTGTTTTGTAACTTACTGGAGCTTTTCTGCCTGGGCCTCCACTGAAAATGGGCTCGTCTTGGCCCAGTAGACTTTCCTGGTAAACAAATGCCAATAAATAAATAAATAAAGTTCACACAGATGGACACATTTTCAATAGCGGGCATACATAAGAGAATTCTACACAATGATCTCTATGGATACTTTCACAGAAGATACATATAGTGCTGGATGTTTCATCAGATTTAGACTCAATGTAACTGGAACGGAGAAGCTTTGAAGACGAAAGATGCAAGCTATGCATATGCTGTGTAGCCTTCTTGCATTTACTACCAAGAAGTTGATTTTAAACTAAGCTAAAAAGAAAAATGCTCATATTGTAGGAAGTGCTATAGTAATCCAGTGAATTATTCCATAGACATGGTGTGCATTGCAGGGGGTGGACTTGGGCTTGAGCTTTCCAGCAGCTCTGTCATTGTAGTGGAGAAGGTGAGAAAAGTCAATGGAGGGAGCATCAGCCATTTCCCAGAAATCTGGGGTACACAGACCCATCTTCATGGAGAAGGAGGAGACTGCTGGCTGGGCAGTGATAGTGAAATGACAGAAGCAATGGAGAAACTCAGCCAACCAGATTGCATCTCTAATGAAGCTTCTAACCATTAGAAAGGCAAGTTAATCATGTTACCCATGTAAGAAGGTGTATCTGACAGAGGTGCAGGCCATACTAATGAAGATAGGAAAATAAAGGACAGCTACAGGAAGAAGGTGAGATAAGGGCATGTAGCAGCCATGGGATTATTAAGAAACAACTATCTTGGAGCAACAGAAAGAGATGAGCGAAACTGCAAGAAGTAGAAGTAGGATTCAGACCTAAGATGGGCGTATAAACTGGAGTTGATTCAGAGTTCAGAAAGAGAGATGATTACTAACAGGCTCTGAAACTCGACAGGGGTAGGAATGGCATCGCTTAGAAAACATACTAATAGAGGAGGAGAGAAGAGTATGCTGGAATAAGAAGCAGGTAAAGCTTGCAGCAAAGGAGTGGAGCACAGTCAGGACACTGAATTGTTAGATGAGCCTAAACTCCTTGTAGTATACGAGGCATGCAAGTTGTGATCTGAAAATGAAAAAAAAAAATATATATATATATATATATATATATATATATATATATATATATATATATATATATATATATATATATATACATACTTGTCCAAGGCAGTGTGGTTATTAAGTACAAATTAATGTTGCAAGATGTGTTTGGAGGGTCTACTATACATGATCAAAATTCCACAAAGCCAAAGACCATATGGCCAAGACCACATGATCGACTTTTGGAATTTCAATCATGTTAAAAAAAATCCACAAACCTTCACATTGCTAGCGGGGTGAGGCAAGCCTCCCTGCCCCCCCCAAAATTTAAATATAACAACTCCGAGATTGCACTATTGTGCAGAAGATGGAAATCTTCCCATTCCTCACTATATGGAGATGCCTGTTCTGCATGGTCGGCATTTCAAAAGTCAAGCATATGGTCTTGGCCCTATGGTCTTCGACTTTGTGAAATTCGACCATGTATAGGGGACCCGTTTGGAATAGCACAGAGCACTGGATTAAAATTAGGCCCTCTAAAACTCAATTTTTCAAGGAAGCGGCCACATTTGTAGGATTTTTTCTAAATAATTAAGGGCAAAGTTCTGATTTAGAAAGTGAAGAATTGCAAATTTGCTTCTACCAAAATCAAAGGACAGTCTTGTAACAATTCTTTGGGATGGTAAACATCTCAAGAGACTTTACTGAGAATTATAGGAAAATGACTTGGCTCCTGTATACATTTTTCAGAGGAGGAGTAAAAGATAAAGCGATTTATTTGTGTGATGTACACATGAAAAGCTTTATGGAACTTAAGCAGCCATTAAATTCATCTCCAGTTCTTTATAACCTTGTAGATGGTAAAATATTAATCTTGTACAGATGAAGGTAAATGATTGGTGATCAGTACTCTCAGAGCTTGTTTTATAAAGTCACGCTGTGTAGCATATCTGTATAAACCAATTATACTGAGGGTTTGGCAGCTACCTGCTGCTCAATGAAAAAAGAATATTCAGCTGGATTTAATCATAACTGTATAAATCTTCCACTCTGCTATCAAATATTTGCCATCTGGCAAATGGTTGAGTTGAGTGTTCAGAGACTGACTAACTGTACAATAGCATTACAAGAAAAAAGAATCAATGGAGAAGTAGTATAGAAACCTGCGATTGTCTCATTAATGACATTGAAAGGGAGAAATGTGAATGTGACTCTGTAATACTGATGACAAACTGTGAAGGAAGACTATATCAAAGCTTCAAGCTCAATCTTTTTCTCTGACCATTGGATAAAACACTTGACTTTAACAATGTCTTTCATTGTTGGGTAGCCACGGAGAAGAGTGATTTAATCTGTCTTTCTAGAAATCAATAAATATCCATAGTGATATCATTGACACCTTTCATATAGTCTTCCTTCATGGTGCTATTAATGGAGAGAGGCAGCTCGTAAATGCTTTACCCCATGCATGGGTCCCCACAAATTGTCTATGGTATGAGTCCAGTTATTCTCACTAGAGGTAATATATAACTATTGACCATGGGATGGGTAAGGTGAATCTAATATCAAATGGGATGGGTTAATTCAAGCACAAAAAGGTAAATTGACTAGGCTGATAATGGCCCTTGAGGACCTATGAACCTATTAAATGTGGTTACTTTAGCAAAGAGGCATTACAAAGTCAGATGGCAATCAAATCTTTATGGACAGTGGTTTGAACAGTTCCTTTATAATGTAAAAGAACAAGTAGAGGTTGTTTTTATTTTTAAAATGGAAGTCCATGGAAAAAGTAAACATGCAAAATCACTGAATAACAGCAAGGCAGATCAGCCAACCAAAAAGTCTGCTTTTAGTGTTAAGGAGGCAAAAGAAAGTCCAGGACTTTTAACTGTATGGCACATACATGTGAATAACTGAAAGCTTTGCAGGAACATGTCATAGATTTAAAATATGGTGACAGGAATTGCAAAATGTGAAACAGACATTTCACAAGAGGGAAAACATGGTATTAGACAATAGTGTATTAGTATGTGAAGATAAGAACAGTAAGAAATCGATTTTTCCTGCCATCTTGCATGATGAAATAAGACAAAATCATTTTTCTAGTTATGGAAAATGCTAAGAACAAATTTTTTAACTTCAAAGAATTATTGGTGAGCAGGGATGTACAAAAATATAAAAAGTATTCTCGGTAGTGTGCAATATGTTTATTGTGTAATACTGTAAAATCAAAACCATCTGAAGCCAATGGAAGGACCTTCTAAAAAGATTTGTACTGACATTCCTGTACCACTGCAAGCAGCAAAAGGGGTCACATGCATGTACTGGTATTAACGGACATGTTCTCTAAATGGGATGCAGGCCAAACCTATAATCGAACACAGGCATTAATGCCCTTCTTGCCTGCCAAGATACCAGAATAGTTGTTCCCATTATAAGTGTCCAGGCAGTTATCTAAACTAGTGCTTGCTTTAATGTAATTTGGTAGTCTCTTCCATGCATCAGTTGCTTGGTCAGAGAACCAATAAGTACACTTCTCATTCCTGTACAGCCTTCTGTAAGGGTTGTCTGATGATTCTCTACCACTTTTTGATAACCACAAACATTCCCAGAAATAGTTGTCTCTAAATGACTTGTATACCTGAACAAGGTCTCCTCTTAAATATCAATATGAGATACTGTACAAACAAGTTCTGATATTTTAGTCTTTTATAATGACTTACATTTTTACATCCATGGACGACCATGGTATATTTCTGCTGTACTCTTTCCAGTTTACTTATGCTTATTTTTTATAAGGTTTGCATATTATTCCATACTCAAGTTTGAGTCTAATGTAACTAACAAACAATGATTTCATCTTTTCTGTTGCCCTTGATTCTATAAATCTATTACTGCAACCTATAGATCTGATGTTGTTAATCTTCTTTCCATTGATCACTGATGTCAGCCTAATACCAAGCTCGCATACACCAAAAACTCTCGAGCTAAGCTACTACCCACAATGCCCTTCTCCCTGTTACCCTAGATCTCATTTGCCCCATAGGCATATATCAGCGTTTCACTGAGCTCTCAAGCTAAGCGGTATTTTTCTTGATATTTTCTAGATATTTGGATATATATCTCTTATTTAGTCATTCTCTAAATCTATTTCCTTTCTACTTTACTTGTTTACAGTTATTTGTAACTTTCCTAACTAGTTTTACCCATTGGGTAATTCTTTTTACCATCATTGGTACACCCTCTCCTTACCCTTGTGGTATCTCTTGATACTATCGTTGGTATCTTCTTTCCTTTTCTTTCCTTTCTAGGTGTTTTCCTTGTTTGATATTCTAGTTAACTGTGATTAGTGTGTTTGTGGAAATGTCTGATAAAAAAGGGACTTCAGGGTTTAAACATTGCACCTCTTGCAATGGTAAACTCCCAAACAGCGACTCTCACGACGACTGCATTTATTGCCTGGGGGGGGTTTCATCTCTCTGTTAAACCCCCTTGTCAAATTTGCCAAAGTTTCATTCAGTGGATGCTGAATGAAAGAAATAATAAATTGATTTTGAAAGGCCTCCTTGCTTCTCCTTTCACAGAGGCCCTTTCTGTGTTGGAGGTCTCAACTCCTCCAATGAAGGATAAGAAACGTCCCCACTCTGATCCCTCTTTACTGGCTGGTGGTAGGAGTAAGACACCTAAACATAAGGCCCACCAAATTTCCTCGGAGCATAAACTTGCTACTTTGGCTCCGACTACTGCTGTTCCGAGCTCTGCTCCAATTACTACTATGACTAAAGCCATGGATATTACCAGATTCTCGATGTCAGCACCACCTTCGGCATCGACCCCCCCCGCCCCAGCTATGGCACCGACCTTGCCTTCCACTACAGCTACAGCACCGACTTTGCCTTTGACTACATCGAAAGTGGTTCCAACCTCTGCCATTTCTTTGGAACCGATGACATCAACTCCGAGCACCTCTTAGGCACTGAGCCCATTTACTACTCCACTGATTCCTTTGCTACCTGTCTCCATATTAGAGACTACAGTGCCACTAGCTCAGACACCACAGACCCGATACTCCCCCTCCTGGCATCCATTCCTGGGTTAAATGTACAGCCCCCTTTTTGGATCGACCCGACTCCCCTTCAGGAGTGTCCACGAAGTCTACTAGGAGTCTATCCAAATTTGATGTGGTGCGCCTGTCAGCTGTTGATGGCCAGAGGGATACCAAATGTTCCAAAGACTCACCACCCTCTGGGACTTGGGTCTATCTCTCCCAGGACTCCAATGTATACTCCTCCTTTGGACAGTTCTGAAGCCCATTGCTTCGACATCTTTTGTGGAACCCTGTTCCTCAGTGCTGACAGTGACTGTCATTGAGGCTTTAAGGCCATCCCTTTAGTTTTTGGTTCCAACAGAACCGTCCCTTCCTCAGACTCATGGTTGGGGGGTGGTGTCCTTGGTCCAGGGCACGGTTCCGAGTCTTTTATCGGTTCCATACTCAGATCCGGGGATAATGCCTGCCCCAATCCTGCTTGAGGCTCCATCTCTGGGATGGAGTCTAATGGAGAGGGGGTGTGACCTCAGTTCCAAGGTTGTCCTTCTTGGTTCCGGGCTCCCACTCCTCTTTGGGTGGGCCTGCTTTTCGGGTGATAGAGAGGGTGCTTGTTTTGGGAAGTGCTCCTCCGATGTCAGAACTTCATCCTGCTTTCTCTGAGCTAGAGCTACCATGAGCCACCTCCCTAGGATACTGGGAGGAGAACCCTCAGGAAACCTCATTTGGGGGTACCCAGCCTTCTGAGCCTTCCTCAGATATTCCCACTGAAGAACCTCCTCGGAAGAAGGCATGCAAGAGGAAGCACATAGACTCTTCTGAAGAGTCCTTGACAGAAGACATGGACTACACTGATGGGGAGGGGTCTCCAAGGTCACCCCCGGATGATGTCTCCCTTGGAGACATCCTGGAAATATTAAAACTGGGGGCTGGAAGCCCTCCAACCCTTCCTCAGAGGAATCCATGTTTCTGCAGGCTTTTTGATCCTGGCTTTCAACCTCTTGGGTGACCCCGCCTATCGATGAGTTAATCCAGCTCACTATGCAGTGTGCTTGACAGAACCCTGACCCTGTTGAGGCCATTCCCATCCTAATAAGATTCCCCCCCAAAAGAGCATCCACACTGGTCCAGAGGTTTGCCAGTTGATGCTATGGTGGTGGCGGCAGCCACTAAAAAGATCTAGCAAAAGAAAGCCATACTGTTCCCCTGCCCAACAGGGAGTCTCAGGCTGTGGACAGGTTGAGGAAGCGAGTCTTTGCTTCAGTGACCTTTGCTGTCAAGTCCCTGAACTACTTGGCACACTTCACGATGCTCCAAAGAGATCTGATTACCAAACTTTCTGGATCCCTCGCAGGTCAAGTTTCTGACATGGCAAGGAACAAGGTTGCCTCTCAACTTGTCACCCTTAAATCTATTTCCAATTTGTCAATGAGGCTGCTCTCCCACTCAACCAAAGAGGCAGCCAGAGCTGCAGGTACAGGCATAGTCATGAGGCGTCATGCCTGGAAGCGCATCTGTGACCTCACAAAATCCTTCAAGTCCTCCTTTTTGAAAGACCCTGTTGAACCATCTTTCTTATTTAGTTCTATAGTGAAGGACACACTAGCCAGGTGTGAACAAGATGAAAAGACTCTGTCTGTCATTGGCCTACATTTTTCCAAGCCTCAACGTTCTTTTTCCAGGAACCAGAGGAGTGGAAAAATCTGGCACAAGAAATCTCAGGGTCCTTTCCGCAACACACGTGGCGAGGATTCCTCCAGAGGCAGAAGGGGTTTCAATGGTGGAAGGTGCCCCTTTAGGGGCAGAAGGGGGCCCCGAAACCAAGCCTCCAGGGATTCCTTCTCGGGGCGGTCTTATCAATGCTTCTGAAATGTTGCCTGATTGCTTTCCTCTGGAAGCAGTCAGGGCTTATTTTTCTCTGCACCAAACTGCTTGGTTCTCTATTACAAACGATCAATGGGTGCAGAGAATAATCTCCAGAGGCTACTACATCCCTCTAACCTCCCATCCAAAACCTACAAAAAGCCTTCCCGATGTTCCACCCAATCAAAGGGAAGAAGCGGCTTCAGAGATAAGAAAGCTGTGTCAAAAAAGAGTCATCCAACCAGCCCCTCCAGACCAATGCGGATCTGGGTTTTACTCAAAATTCATTTTAGTGCCAAAAAAGACCGGGGACTGGAGACCCATTCTGGATCTCAGCCATTTAAACAAATCAGTTGTACAAACCAAGTTCCGCAAGGTCACTATTCAATCCATTCTCCCATTTTTAAGAGAGGATGTTTGGATGTACTCGATAGACCTCCAGGATGCGTATTATACATCAAAATGGACAAACAGTCTAGTAGTCTCTTTCACTTTTGGCTAGGAGACAGTCATTACCAGTTCTGAGCCCTGCCATTCGGTTTCTCAACGGCCCCCAGAGGTTCATGAAATGTCTAGCAGTGGTGACAGCTCATCTGAGACTTCAAGGATTCCAGGTGTTTCCATATTTAGATGATTGGCTCCTCTCTGCCCCCACCAAGTGTCTTCTGACTATGGCCCTCCAGTACACCCTTTCACTAGTGGAATCCCTAGGCATCACTGTGCACTGGGAGAAATCCAACCTAGAACCTACCCAACAGCTGGAATTTATAGGGGCAGTTTTAGATACTACTCAATCCTGCCTGGTATCTCTACTGGTTCACAGGCTTCAGAGGTTAAGATTGCAAGTGCGTGTGATACTCTGTCAAAAAAGATGTCGGCAAGGGAAGTTCTCCAGGCTCTGGGGTCCATGACTAAAGCCATTCTGATAGTTCCTCTGGCAAGGTTACACATGAGACTGTTACAATGGCTCCTATTGTCCCACTGGTTTGCAAATCTTCACCCCCTAAACTCGCAGGTGCTCATAGCCAACTCTTGCAAGCAAGAGCTCCTCTGGTGGATAAGGCCAGATGTAGTGTTACCCCTTTCAGAACCCTCAACCCAACGCCACTGTGACCACGGATGCTTCCCTGATAGGGTGTGGGGGGGCATTTTCAGGGACAGTTCAAGACACGTGGTCGAGCTTAGAGGCCAACCTGCATATCAATGTTCTGGAGTTAAGAGTGGTGCTGTTAGCGTTGCAGGCATTACATCCACTTCTTCCCCCAGGAACAATTGCAATTCAGTCAGACAATATGTCAGTAGTCTGGTACAACAACAAAGGAGGAACCAAATCCTGCCCCCTGTGTCAAGAGGCCATGAGAATTTGGCACTGGGCAATAGCTTCTGACTGCTTTCTTATAGCAACGCACATCCTAGGGAGTTCTAATGTGATTGCGGACAGGTTGAGTAGATGCATTCTCCTTCCACATGAGTGGTCTCTCAATCCCAAAATGACGGCAGAAATTTTCAGCCGATGGGGCCAGCCCTGTTGAAACCGCTTCGCCTCCCCTTTGAACAACAAATTCAGCAGCTACTTTACCCTCTTTCCTCCAGAAGGGGAGTCCCCGAGAGATGCTCTGACTCACGATTGGTCCACGGGTCTCCTCTACGCTTATCCTCCAATTCCCTTGATACCTCTATTCTTAAAGAAAGCCACTCAGTTGAGATGCAAAGTGATCCTCATTGCCCCATTCTGGCCTCGTCAAGTGTGGTTCCCCTTCCTCTGGCCTCATCTTTTACAGCCTCCATGGAGCCTCGTCACTCGTCCAGACTTAATGTCTCACATCTAAGGGTTGACTCACCTGAATCTGTCCACTCTCAAGCTGACGGCTTGGTTTCTCCACTTCCATTAGTCACCAGGCAGGAAGCCCTTTCCTCACCTGTTTGTGATATCATTCTGGCCTCCTATAAACCATCCACTAGAAAACTTTACAGAGATAAATGGAAAAGGTTTTTTCTTTGGTCTAAAGAATGGATGCCAGATCCCTTCTCAGCCTCGGTCTCTGTCATCCTTCAATACCTTTCTGAGTGCTTTGAAAACAGAGTATTAGCCTCCACCATACGAGTCCATTTAGCAGCAATTTCCAGTTTCCATAATGGAGTACAGGGCATTCCAATTATGTCCATTTGCCTATGCAAAACCTTTCTCAAAGGAATGTTTCACAGCAGACCTCCAATTAGGCGTCCCTTAGAGACATGGAATCTCTCCCTAGTACTGAAGTCTCTCTCTCAACCCCCTTTTGAGCCTACTGCAAAATGTGATCTCAAATTTCTCTCATGGAAATCTCTCTTTTTGGTAGCTGTCACTTCAGCTAGATGGATCTCAGAATTACAGGTCTTATGCATCAAGAGACCGTACCTAATATTTCATAAAGACAGTATCTCTACGTACTAATCCATCTTTTCTCCCCAAGGTGGTTTCTGATTTTTCTGTGAACCAACCCATCGAGCTTCCAGTGTTTTCCCAAACTATTCCAGTAAAGGGGAATACTGCCTACACTCCTTGGATGTGCATAGGCAACTATGTTTTTACCTAGACAGGACTAAATCTATCCACAAGACAGACCAACTTTTCATTTTCTTCTCTGGTCCAAGGATGGGATATGCTGTCAAAAGTCACTTTATCAAAGTGGCTCAGAGATTGTATTTCCTTTTCATATTCACTTACAAATGAGCCTAGACCTCACAATATCAAAGCACATTCAATTAGAGCTATAGCAACCTCTGTAGCTTTTCACTCCAGAGCCTCTATGGACGACATTTGAGCAGCAGCCATTTGGGCTAAACCATGCACTTTCATCAAACATTACAAGTTGGATATGGTCTCCAGGGGAAGAGCGGCCTTCGGCTCAATGGTGCTCAGGAATGTTCTTCCATAAGGGCCACCCAGGTTTCTCAGGTAGCTTGGGATTCTGTCCCATCAATGATGAATGGAAAGAAGATTAACAACATCCGATAAAGAAGGAATATCTTACCATAATGTTCCATCTGTGTTGATCTTCTTGCATTCATCACATTCCACCCTCCGTCCCCCGCCAAAGGCTCCTGGTGGATCTCATGGGTCCTTGTGGTGTGTCAGGGTTTTTGTGCAGAAATGGCCTCTGGTTTATTTCTTATGCAAACTCAATCTGAGGTAACAGGGAAAAGGGCATTGTGGGTAGAAGCTTAGCTCAAGCGTTTTTGGTGTACGCGAGCTTGGTATTAGTCCAACACTGTTCTGAGGGGCTCGGAACCCAACCTATCAGTGATGAATGGAAGAAGATCAACAACACAGATGGAACGTTATGGTAAGACATAACTTCTTTTTCTATAATAACCAATTGGTTGATATGATTAGAAAAGCTCAGAGCAGGATCTACCCATATACCCAGGTCCTTAAATGAATCTACAGTTACAGCACACAGTGGTTGAAACTGTAGATTCATTTAAGGACCTGGATCTACCCATATACCCAGGTCCTTAAATGAATCTACAGTTTCAACCACTGTGTGCTATATTAAGTACTCACCTTTCAGTTTATGTCTGCCAAATCTCATGTGCTTAGTTCTGATGTATTTATTGGCATATTAACATTTACTAAGGTTGTTGTTGTGTCTTTCGGCTTATCCCAGTTCATAGGTTCATAGGTTCATACTAGGCTATCTGCCCTAGGGCATTTATAAGCCTAGCCAGAGTGTGTTTGACTTTCGCCACCCATTTTAAATTAGTTTTGCTATGCCTTTTTTTGTGGTTAGTATGCTGTGCCTCTGTCTAACAGTGACACAGAAGTGATAGCCGGGGTTAGGGGTTGCCACAGTGGAATTCCGGTCCGCTAATGTTTGGTAGTGGATTTTTACGAGCCGAGTTACCAGCCCTGATGCACAACCTTCAATGAAGGCACACCCATTCATGCATGCCTCCACACTGAAAATGTTCTGAGAATGGAACGCGACAACGTGTTGCTGTGAGGCGACAACGCTACCGCAGCACCACTACTGCGGGTAACATTTACTAAGGTAGACTGCTGAAATACTGTGGACCCAAATAGTCTGGCAGTGAGGTTTTCCCAAAATGCTAGAGAATGACAAAACTACATGTTTTACAGCCTCAGTCATAACTGAAACATGTGGCTGGTTGCAATTGCGCAGCCATTTTATGTGACTTATTATTCTTAGAAATGGTGGGCTGCACAAAGTGAACAATTAAGAATTCAGTCAAAACACTTAATCACATGCATTCTTGTTGGTCCCAATAAAGTTGCTTCTTTAAATACAAGCTGGAGAAAGCCAATTAACGTGAAATGTTATATTTTACATCAACATGTTCAATGTGAAGCAATTCAGATGAACACATTCTTTCATTATCTGCAACTTTTAGAAAATATTGTAGTTTTGCTGTTAATAATTGTTCTATAGACTTTGTAGGAGTAAACAATGTAATAACCAATGTGGACATGGATTATTTGTAAGAAGTTTCATGATAGAGATGCTTGGAATTCAAACTTACTTGGATTACATAAGAACACTACTAGGCGATCATGAGGACTGTAAGGTGCCTACCCCTGTGCACCCATGTTTTTTTTTGGGATACATGGCTAGGCTTAAAAAGGCCATTGTGGTCAGCCTAGTAAACACCTATGAACACCTTTAAGCAGACACACTCAATAGATTATCCCTCATTTTTTCAAGCAGTTAATAGTGCTCCCCTACTAAATCAAACAGGGATGTAAATGATAAACCTGGTGTAAATTTGTGTCTATCTATCCACTCATCAAGGCTAGTCTTGAAGGTAGTCAAAGCAATACTTTGTTTGACCTGTAGTAATAACTTATTCCATAGACTGAGAATATGTTGAGTTAGGAACCTCCCTGGTATAGGTTTAGATCCAGAAAGATGTTTGTAGAGTCACTGGTTTTGTGAAAAAAATGGGAGGTCAAATACGATTAGGTCTTTTATGACTTCAAGATCAAGACACAGGTCAAGCACTCAGTAGACCAGTGAGTATAAGGAGAGTTATGAGAATCTGTCAGGAGAGTTGAAAGATTTAAGGTGTATCATTTTCTTGGTTAGATATCTCTGAGATTTTTTCTTTCATGTAGTATGCTTAAATTTATACATACCAAAGGAGGCATTATATTTGATAATAGGTCTAATAAGGGAAAAATACAGTGGTAGAATGGCTTCTTTGGATCATAAAAGATATTCCTTTGAAAATTAACTAGGAAGGAAAGAAGGATTTCCTGACTTGAGTGGAAACATAATGATCAAATGAGATAAAAATTATCTGTATAAGTACACTTCTGTTTTGATCATATCTGTCTGATGAGGAGTACGATTTATAACAAATGAAATGGAAGCAAAATATATTCCCAAACTCTGATGCACATCAGATATGTGCATATTTATATATATATATATATATGGATCTATCTGAGTTCATCGACATTTACACCAAAACAACGAAACTCATTTAACACACAACATACCAACAAACAAAACACATCCCCTATCCAACACTCACACACACAACACAAGCACACCAAAATCCTTACAAACAAACACTAACCCATACATACACAACTAACCACAACCCTGACCCAAACCTTACACCCTGGTCGGCTACTATCACGACACTCACCCAACCCGGCCTAACCCTAACTCACTTATCCTACCCCTACAAAACACCAACATTGCACCTAACCCTAACTCACTTATCCCACCCCTACCCCTACAAAACACCAACATTGCACACTTACCTTAACCCTAACTCACTTATCCTACCCCTACTAAACACCAGCATCGACACTTACCTTACCCCATCACAGCTTCTCAGCCGGTGTCTTCCTCCGTGGTCTTCTGACATTCTCGTGTCGGTTAATCCATTGTCGGTATTTTAAAGTGTCGATGAACTCAGATAGACCCATATATATATATATATATATATATATATATACATAGATACATATTTCAGCCCTTGCTGGAGCTGTGTAATATCACTTGATGAGCAGATAACAGTGCCCTGCTTGCAGTCATCAGTAAACATTGTCAGTAGCACTTTTGAGATATTGGACTGACTCTCTGCAGAATTAATGCCAAACAAAAGAGGGTTCCATACTGACTCCCGTGGTACCTTTGTCGTTATGATTTTACATTCAGACATGGTACCAGGAGCATTTACAAATTGCAAGCTGTTGGGTATGCAATTTGCAATTCAGCACACAATGTAAGGATTTACGTTATATTAATCTATTTTTTTCCAATAATATGAACATGAGGAATAGTGTAAAAAGCTTTGACCGATTCAAGATAAGCAGTGTACTGTGACTGTCCACTGTCCACATTGTTTGTAACCTTTTCAAACAAGCTTGTTAGGTTCAGGAGAAAGGACCTGCCCTTCACAAAACAAATTGATTTGGGTGAAGAACAGTTAAGTTGTCTTTGTCTACAGAAATAAGTTCTGCTATAATATAGTCCATGGCTTTGTGTATACATTTTCTAATAGTGCTGTTAAGCTCCTTGATGGAGTGCTTTAGTATGGTCCTGAGGTAAAGGGATGTAGATTTCTTAGACTGTTTAGTTATTTTCCTTCTTTTTGTTATACAGATTATTAATATGGAAGTTCCACCAGAGAAGTTTATTCCTGAATTTACAATTGCATTTATGGTGGAAGGTTACTGAATTTTATGTGCAGCTGTTTAGGTTCTGCTAAATATCAGTAGTGAATGTTGTAGCCCTCTCATTTGGTTTTATTTGCAGGGGATAGGTGGGAATTTTGTACATGTCTTCTACATGCTGAAGGAGGTTCACCCTAGTGATGTCCCTAAAGATGGACTTATTTGGTGATGGGGTGCTACCACTAGGCTTGATAGAGAGCATGACCAGTTGTGGTTAGATTTAGCCAGGGATGGGCACATGTGGGGTCTAGTGGATCCCCTTCAGTCGATCAAATGTTTACAAGTTCAAACCACATATAGCCAAGACCATATGTTCGAACTTGTAAAATTTCAATCGGACTGAATGGAGATCTCCATACAGAGTGGAAAGGGAAGATTTCCCATTTCCACAAAATAGTGCGATCTCTGAGTCAGTATATTTAAGTAAGGGGGTGGGGGCACGGGGGGCATAGCCCTCCTGCTATAGACGTTTAGTTTCGCATTTTTTATGTGTTTTTACTTCAGTGTTCGAACTTTTACAAGTTCGAACATATGGTCTCGGCCATATGTGGTTCACACTTGTTAAAGTTCAATCTACAGAAGTAGATCCGGGGTGGAGTACATGTGGGGGCTAGGTTGGTAAGGACAAGGTCAATGATGTTAGATCCTCTAGTGGGTAGTTTTACAATTTGCTTCAGCACATGTGTAAAACAGTAGATCTGTCTTATTAATTTACAATCTAGATGAAGAAGATAAGATACAACAAGATTCCATAAATATACTGAGTTGTGTCCACTCCACAATCTTTGCAGAATTTTGAGGGATTAGGACTTGATATTGTGGTCAGTGCTTTTTGAGATAAAGAAGCAACAAGAGGTCATTTTATCTCAGTCTGAAGAGACTGAGTGTAAAAACCTTACAGCTAAAGCAGCTTGCAGATTCATTGTATCATCATGGTTCCTGGGCAAGGGATAACTCTTTAATAAAACATAGCCGTACAAGTGAACCCAGCAGTGTTAAAAGCTGGAGCTATAGGCACTGTGAATTGAATATAATAGCAAACAATAAATGTTGTGTAGTCCAATCTCACCTTCATTTTTACATATGGGTTTGGAGCCGATCCTCAGCTCCGACTTGGCCGATTTACAAGCTTGAAGACTTCTGGTTGGCTCATGGCTAAGCAGGTATCCCATAGTGCACCAGTAGAAACCCCAGATCTCGTTTGCCGAGTCGACGAGTTCGGTTGTGCTTCTCTTGGCTCTAGCTAAGTTTTAAAATTCTTCTATTTAAATTTTGTATTACAGTTATTACGGTGTTGTAAAGTGATATTATCTTAGGCAGTAGTGTTGTTTGCTCTTTTTGGTGCATTCTTAGCTTAAACTTGTTGTTAGTTTAGTATCCTGTGTGCCAGTTTAGAGTTCTTGTAGGCACCTTTGTGCTTTTTTCCTTATCAGGTAGTTTGGTAGTTTGTGGCGGTTTTCCGCTGATAGTTAACAGGGGCTCTTGTTCTGTTGTTTTTCTAGACCATTATTGGTAGCTTAGTTTCCTTATCTGAGATTGTATTTTTGGTGGGGATCCGCTGGTTATTTGCTAAAGGTTGGAGTTCCTCCCTTAGTACGTTAGTAGTTTTTTCTTTTAATTGTTCCACATAGAGTTGTATACAGTTTTTTTGTGTGTGTGCATTTTCTGGTCTGTTTAAATTAGAAGACCCAGTTTTCTGTCCCACCGGGCTAGGCCCATTTAAGTTAGAGGACCTAGTCCTCATGGTACTTCTTTCTGTACGGCTAGGCCTGTTTTAGTTACAGGACCTAAAAATTGTTACCATATAGAGTTATTTACAATTTTCTGTGTGTGTGTGTGCATTTTCTGATCTGTTTAAATTAAAAGACCTAGTTTCTGTTCCACCGGGTTAGGCCCATTTAAATTAGAGGACCTAGTCCTCGTGGTACTTTCTTCTGTAGGGCTAGGCCCATTTTAGTTAGAGGACCTAGTCCTCTTCCCTCATTCTTCTTCTTCTTCCTTTCCTGTGTGTGTGTGTGTGTGTGTGTGTGTGTGTGTGTGTGAGTGTGTGAAATGTCTAAAGAGAGTAAGGAGCACAAACCTTCGGGTTTTAAGAAGTGCATGAAATGCTCTCAAAAGATGTCTTTAACGGATGGCCACAGTAGCTGTGTCTACTGTTTAGGGGCCATCCACCTGCAGGAATCGTACTTGTTCTGCCATGCTTTCTCTCCTAGGGTGTTACAGGAGAGAAAGAACAAGCTTATACTCAAGGGTCTACTAAAACCATCTTTTGAGGAAGTTCTATCCAGTTCTTCGACTTCCTCCAAGTCTGGCATATCTAAGTCTTCAAAAAGGCCTTCTCCGGCACCGGCTGGTGTCTCAGAGCTGCCTTCTAAACAGTCAAAATCTGCCTCATAGACTTTACTGCCTTTGGAGCTGAAGGAGAGCACTATTGTGGTGTCAGAGTCGGTTCCAAGTGTTTCGGAGCCAATCTTGGAACCGATTGAATCAGCAATTGAATCTGCTTCTCGGAGCAGGTCTGTGGATTCCCTACCGGTTTTTGTGTTACTAAAGTCTCCAGTGCCCCCTTGATCAAGATCCCCTACTATGTCTTCCAGATCTTCCAGGAGCCTTTTGGAAGAAGATGTGGAGAGGGTAGTGTTGAGACTCCTGAAGTTGTCTGCCTTACCAAAATTATTGTTGGCTCCGACCCAGTCAGCTCCGGAGCCACTCGATCCAGCTTTGCCCTTGTCTGCTATTCCTCCTCTGAGCCATGTTGGCCCTTCAGAGCCGGAGTGCTTGGTTCCACCGGAGGTACTATCGGTTCCAGCTCCCTTTGTCACTGCTTTGGAGCTGGGTTCACCTCCGACACGCTCAGTGCCATCCGTTGTGTCCAGGGGCCGAAGCTCACCTGTCGGTGCCAACAGGGAGGGTTGGAATCGATCTTCTTTGGTTCCGAGCCTTCCTCTCGGTGCATCGGCCAGGGTGAGCTTGGACCCTGCATCTATCTTGGAGCCAACGGCTCTGGCTCCGATGTCAACCTTTGTCTCTTCGGAGCGGGGGAGGTCTTCGGAGCTGGAGAGATCAGTGTTTGAGATGATGAGAAGCATGCTGTCTCTTTCTCCAGCCCCTACCAGTGGTACCAGCACTCTTCTCCCGAGAGCACCCACTTCGGTCTCAGCCCCTACTCCCTCCAGAGACAGCAGAGACCCTCAGCCTCAGGAGCCATCAGCTGGTGGCCCCCACTCTTCTGAGCCCTCCCCAGAATGAGAGACCAATATTGGACCTCAGCAGATTAAATGAATCCGTGAAGAAGGACAAGGTTCGGATGGTAACTCTGCAGTCGATACTCCCGTTGTTAGGGAAAGACTATTGAATGCGCTCTCCAGATCTCCAAGACGCCTACTACCATATAAAAATGGACAAGGCATCCAGGAGCCATCTATGCTTCTGGCTGGGAGCCAGTCATTATCAGTTTCGTGCTCTGCCCTTTGGTCTCACCACAGCTCCCAGGGTGTTCACCAAATGCATGGCAGTAGTGACAGCTCACCTGAGACATCAAGGATTCCAAGTGTTTCTCTATTTGGATGACTGGCTCCTGACTGCCCCCACCAAGCATCTACTCCTCCAAAACAGAGATGCCACTATTCAACTTTGTGCTTAGTTAGGGATCTCCATAAATTGTGAAAAATCTGCATTATTGCCCTCTCAATCTGTGATTTGTATAGGCTCAGAGGTAGACACAGTGAATATGATAGCTCATCTCCCCGCCGACAGGCACAAAACTTAATCTTTCAAATTCAGTGTCTTCTTCCATTGTGGAAGGGCAAAGCGAAGTGGGTTCTTCAGCACCTCAGGACTATGGCTTCCACCATTCTATTAGTACCATTAGCCAGGTTGCACATGAGAAATCTCCAGTGGCTTCTGTCTTCCAAATGGTCCTTCCAATATCTCCCGCTGAGTCATCCTATCCTGCTGATGGAATCATGCAAGAAGGACCTTCTTTGGTGGATAGCTCCCAACCAGTTGATCACGGGCGCTCCCTTTGTTCCTGCCCAACCTGTTGCCACTGTGACCATGGATGCCTCCCAGATCAGGTGGGGGGGCATTATCTTGGCAGGACTGTCCAAGGCACATGGCAAGAACATGAGGCTCACCTGCATATCAATGTTCTGGAGATGAGGGCGGTGCTCCTGGCATTGCAAGCACTTCAAGACCATCTTCCTCTCGGGACTATTGCGATACAATCAGACAGCATGTCGGTAATTTGGTATATCAACAAACAGGGCGGTACCAGATCTTGCCTACTCTGTCAAGAGACCATGCAAGTTTGGGAATGGGTGATTTCTTCCCAGTGCTTTCTGGTTGCAACGCACAATCCAGGGATGACCAACGTGATAGCCGACAAGCTCAGCCGGGCAATCCCACTGCCTCACGAGTGGTCTCTGAAACAGGAAACAGCGGAACAGATTTTCCGCAAATGGGGACAGCCTTGCTGCGACCTCTTTGCCAGTCCATTCAATACCAAATGCAGCAACTATTTTTCCCTCATTCCGCCCCCTGGGGGAGACACCCGGAGATGCTCTGGCTCATGATTAGTCCATAGGACTTCTGTATGCTTTTTCTGAATTTCCTCTCATTTCCAAAGAGATTCAGAAAGCCAGTCGGCTGGGAAGCAAGTTGATCCTCATTGCTCTTTACTGGCCTCGTCAGGTCTTGTTCCCTTTTCTCAAGCCTCTTCTCCTGGATGATCCTTGGATCCTAGACCCAGCTCCAGATCTGTTGACTCACATGTCAGGTTCGCTGCATCCCTCAATCCACACCCTCAGGTTGACAGCATGGCTGCTCCAGTTCCATCCCTAGTCAGGCTTCATGATGTATCATCCTCAGTATCACATATTCTTATGTCCTCCCATAAACCTTCAACTAGGAGGCTGTATGGCAGTAAATGGAAAAGATTTTCTATTTGGGCACAGAAAATGAATGTAGATCCCTACACTGCTTCTACCCCTGTGATTTTGGAATTTCTCTCTGAGCTTTTTCAACAAGGAGCTGCCACTGCCACTATCAAAGTCCAGTTGGCGGCAATTTCTCATTTTCACTTAGGGTTTCCAGATAATTTAATGTCTCATAAGCTATGCAAGACCTTTTTGAAAGGAATCACTCTTTTTGAGACCACCAATGCAAGAACCTGTGGCTTCTTGGGATTTAAATTTTGTGTTTTCCAAACTGGCTTCTCCCCCATTTGAACCTTCATACTCATCTTCATTGAAATTTTTGTCTTGGAAGACTTCATTTTTGGTAGCTATTACATCAGCTAGATGGGTATAGGAGCTACAAGCCTTGTCTGTTAAGCCACCTTATTTGATCTTTCACAAGAACAGGATGTCACTGCGTACTAATCCCTCCTTTGTCCCCAAAGTTTGTTCCCCGCTACCTTAAATCAATCCATAGAACTCCCAGTTTTCTTCCCTAATCACTGTAATGCAGCTGAATAACGTTTTCATCAGCTGGAAGTTCATAGACAACTACATTTTTATTTACAGCGGACTAAGGAATTTAGGAAATCAGATAAACTATTAATTTCCTTTTCTGACTCTAGATTGGGCTTACCAGTTTCTAAAGTGGCACTATCTAACTGGATTTTCAGTTGCATAGCCTTTATCTACAGTTCAGAAGGCAGACCTTTACCCTACAGGATCAAGGCTCATTCTACCAGGTCGCTGTCTACCTCTGCAGCCTTTCAAACCAGGGTCCCACTTGATAATATTTGTGCAGCACCTACGTGGGCTAACGCTCACACTTTTATTACACATTACAAATTGGATTTAGCTTCCAGGGGTAGAGCATCCTTTGGCTCCACAGTGCTTAGGAGTATTTTCCAGTGAGCCACCCAAGAATAAGGCGCTAGGGACGCTGTCCCATATGTAAAAATGAAGGTGAGATTGGACTACACAACATAAAGAAGTTATGTACTCACCATAACATTCCATGTTGGTAGTCCATCTCACCCTTCATTTTTACCAACCCGCCCTTCTGCCCCATCCTTGAAGATCTGGCGATAACAATAATAATAATTTGGTTATCTTTGGTTGGAGACCCTTTAGTATTGGTTTGTCTGTTATGGGTTTTTTTCTTCTAGTGAGCAGCAAACAAGATCTTGGGTTTGTACTGGTGCACTATGGGATACCTGCTTAGCCATGAGCCAACCAGAAGTCTTTGAGCTTGTAAATCGGCCGAGTCGGAGTCGAGGATCGGCTCCAAACACATATGTAAAAATGAAGGGTGAGACGAACTACCAACATGGAACGTTATGGGGAGTACATAACTTCTTTTTCTCTATTTTAAATGTTCCATGTGATTTTAAATATGTCTGCTATAAGTACATCTACTTACTGCAGATAAACTGTGTGACACCATTTGTGTAATCAAATGGGAATTTGAACATTCAGCTGGAGGACTGATTTTACTGTTCATTTTGTACCCACTCTGCATAGTCTTTGAGGACGAAACATGACATTGTTTTGAATTAACATTTCCCAAGTAACATCAGGTGTGTGATACTTAATATGTTAATGTTAGGAAGATATTTTTATTTACGAGCAAATGAAACATTGAATGTATGATTCAAGTCTTTGAAAAGACAGTTTAAAATAATGCAATGAGATCTGTCTGAAAATATGAAATTAAGAACTATAGAAAAAGTTATAGATTAGAGGGCTTTTAAAAAGCTTTTGTAATTTTGAACAAAAAGTTCACTGAATGCCTGCATTGCACTCTTATTTTAATAAATTTATCAAGTAAATGCCAGGCATGATAAGGGATTTTAAATGACAAGTGAATATAACAGAAACAATACCCATGTATAAAAACTTTCTTCTAAGGTTAAGAAAAGCATTTAGAATTCCAGTATTTTCTCAGAAAATGGTAATGCCATAGTATATCTGTAATATTGTAGTACTCCAGCATTAAACTAATGTAATACTTCATCTTGATATTATCATGTATAAAGGCATCGTGAACAACATGCTGATCCATGATACAGTGTACAATCCTGTTAGCTTTGTGGAAGAACAACTAAAATGTCCCAACAGTAATATAGGATATCATGAATGTAGCTTCAGGATATTTTTCATGAGGGGAAACTGTCAAGTATGACTTCAGTCATGATACATGGTTGCCACATAGCCCTGAAATGCCATGAGTTATAATAGTAAAATGTGAAGGATGCCAAATGGACAACATATTAAAGTGGAAAGAATCGAATGTTTACTTTAGATTAATATTTGCAGTCTAGCAGAGATAAAAACATGTTAAATAATTCACATCTACCAACCTACATTTCCCAATTACAGGTAGAACAAAAAGTGAAATCAGAAGTTGCTAAAAACGGTCAAAACATCTCTTCTAGTTAGTACAGGGACAGTATGAGACACATCTCCTTGCAGATGTGTTTCCCACCTTCTAAAAATGTGCTTCTATTTTCAAGTTTTAAAAGCAAACTATTACTTTGAATAAAGTCTCAGTATAGTACCAGCTTGGCCTCATCTTTTCATTTCATCAGATAACAAGAAAAAAAAATCACAGCTTAACACTCACTGCCTGTACGAGGCTGC
Organism: Protopterus annectens; assembly: GCF_019279795.1. NCBI lineage: Eukaryota > Metazoa > Chordata > Ceratodontiformes > Protopteridae > Protopterus > Protopterus annectens. The sequence goes on along the minus strand of NC_056728.1, from coordinate 1,747,974,881 downwards.
CACAAGGTATGGCCTCTGATGGGTGTAATTTATTATTTTTTTCTTACATTCTTTTTATTGAATTTTCAAAATATATAATATTGTCAGTCAGAAACATCAAAACTTTTTTTGTTTATGTTAACCCAAATACATGCATGAATATATTTTATAAAACCATGCTTAACATGCTGTTTTAAATACTGTACATGGTGTAACTTTTAAATTTCAACACCATAATATTAATTCACATATCTGGTTCCCCAACCCCTGCCATCCTTTGAGTGACTCCCACTCTGTACCCTAGAAACTGACGTAATCTTCTTATAGACAGTATAACTATTATTGTATAATTTACATGTCCAGTACTTTCTCCCATTCCTTCCTCCTTTTCCTTACTTTTCTTATCTCCCTGGGTTGCCAGTAAACACCTATATGTTCTCAAATTACTGACCTTTACCATGTCTTTTCTCCAGCTTTGCTAGCTTTTCTAGCCTTTAGTTATAACCCTGTCAAATACAGAAACTGCACTCCCTCCTGCTGTCTCCACCTAACTCCAAATGTATGAATTTGCAACATGTTGAGACTTGCTTCTCTTACACATTTTCACATTCCTCTGTCTAGCTATCCATGAGTGTCTGTATGACCTTCCCAAAACATATGCAAATTTCTTGCCCCCTCTCCATATCTCCAACATTTCCCCTCCTCACCTTCTGACATCATTGCAACTGAAGGGGAGTTCTGAACTTCCTATGCAATAACCTTAAATACTTATTCCCATATAACAGACACACCTTTAAATTTATCTTACCTTCTTAACACCTGACCCCATTCTTCTTGAGATAAAATTATACCTGCCACCATTTCCCACCTCCTCCTTAATTTCCATCTCCTGGCCATATTTATTACCAAATAACCTTGCATATATCTTTCCACATTTATGTTCTAGTTATAAATCCCTTCCTTTGTGAGCAATGACATCAATTGCTTCCTCCTAAATTGATCATATTATACTAACCAATCCTTAGCAACCAGTTTCAATTGCATAAATTGTAACCATTTGCATGTCTTCAAGGCCAAACCAACTTATAAGTATCCAACTATATTCCTCTTAATCCTTCACTTTATATACCAAAACATGTTCTGTTTCCTCCATCTCCTTCAATTCAGAATATATTTTAACAGCACAATTACTCTGCACACACCTTAATCAGAGCTCCCTAAATGTTTCACCTCTACATCACTCTATTCCATAACTCTGTTGTTAAACCCTTTATTAAATTGCTACTTAAAACATATGCACGTATGGGTTAATAAGAAAGTAAACAAACCATATTAACATTTTTCATAATCATGCATTATACATTGCACATTTTCTTTCTTTTTAACAGTTACTGTCTTTCTTTAAACCTCACTCCTCCTGTTGAACCTTATTCTACACATATTGTTCCCACAATTTCCATTTATTTCTGCATAATTTGTTCCTTTTTCTTCTCTTAAGATTCCAGCTCTAGTTCTTGTATCTCCTTTACAATATCCAGTACTTCAATTATAGTTGGTTTAAATTTTGATTTCAGTTTTCTAGTAACTGCTTTTTGGTAGCCAACAGCATTGAACTTACTAAGGCCTTACTGTATATAGATGAAACAGATCTTGTGTCCCAACTCAAAAGAATCATTTCCTTAATCACAGCTGGCATTTGCTCCCCCAACTTTTCTGACAGAATATTCTGCAGGTAATTTACAGGTATTTTCATACTTCAGGCAGACTTCAGTGAACTTTTACTCCAAAATCCTTGTTAACCTAACATTCTACCACTCCTCTACCTTTTCCTCTTCACCTTCTTGACCTTCCTGAGCTCCTAAAACAAATGCTAAAATTCCTGTCTACAGATACATCTGGAATCCTGGTATTCCCTGTCCTTTCTGTCGGCTCCCCTTCACAAAGTCGAACGGCCACAATATCGAAAGACCATAGGCTTTAAATTGTAGAAGCTCAACCGTGTGAATGGGGAACGGCATACAGCGCAGAATGGGAGATTTCCCTTTCTTCGCTGTGCTGCGATCTCAGAGTTGGAATAAATAAGTAGCGGCGGGTGTGGGAGGTGCAGGGGGGCTTGCCCCCCTGCAGAAACACTTTTTTGTGTTACTTTTTTTTCTCGTTCCCTTTCATGAAGTCGAGCTTCCAAAATTCAAGCATATGGCGTCGGCCATATGCATTTCGAGTTTCAGAACATTCGACTTTCTGAAGGGGAACCTCTCTGTCTTATACTCCTCTTATTATTCCATACATTCCAATCACATGTTGCCTATATCTTCTGAACCCATATTGTATCTTCCTATTGTCTGCAATGCATAAACATATGTAGTACCCACAGAAATATCATCATCTGCACCACATTTATTCATCCCTCTAACATATTGGATTTAGCAAAACATCTGTTAAACAAGTCATTAACCTGGGCTAACAACTCATTAAGATTTTCTTGCAGTGTCTCACCTAAAGTCCCCTAAACTCCTATGCCCATATATGTAACCCCTCTTTCTTTCTGTGAACTCCTCTTTTATTTTACTCACTGAAATTCCAGTTCAAACTCGCACAATCCTTATTCAGTTACATTCAAGTTTTGAATTTATTCTAAATTCTTTAAATATTCACCAAACCCCTTCTGACACTAGATCCAGCCTGCTCATTGTCAACACACAATCATCTGCAAACAGCCTATAGATTTCCCACTTGTATGGTATCCTTTCTAAACAATTTCCCCCGTCTGTGCTAATACCTCTATCACTAAAACAAATACACTAGGTAACAAAAGACACCCTTGTCTTATATCCCTCCCTACCTTTACTACCCTCATTAATTCCCCATTTGCTAACAACATCACCTGGGAAGGGAGGAAGCATTTGCACTCCCAATTAAAATTACAAGGTTGATTAGGAGGATATATGATGGATTGGAGGTGAAAATTAAAGTGGGTATGGTCCTCTCTGATAGAACCATTGGCAAAGAAAATAAGAGACTCAGAAGTTCAAGGATATAACTGGTGTGGTAGTCAAGAAAAGCTGGTTCTATTTGCTGATGATATGTTATACCTGATAAAATCAGAAAATGATATTTTAGTGTTGTGGAACATTTTGGGACAGTTTCAGATCTTTTTGGGATACAAAATTAATGCAGCTAAAACAAAGGCAATACACAAACTGGTTCAGGAATATCCATATTTGTGGGGACACAAAGATAAACTGAAGTACTTAGGAGTATGGATTAAAAAGGATTCTGGTGTGGCAGCTAAGGATATGTGGGAAGAGACTGAAAAAATGATATTACAAAAACTGAGAAATTGGAAACTGTGTTATATGGCTATGGATAGCAAGATACAAGCAGTTAAAATATTTTCAGCCCCTTTAGTTTTTTTTTTACACAGGTCAAGCATATTTTTATCAACCAGAGGAGAAGTTGCGGATAGCACTTAATAAAGAGTTGAAGAATTTTATCTGGGAAGGGAAGACAGCAAGAGTCAAGTGGCATAAGCTGATTCTTCCAATTGAACAAGGCAGTTTAGGACTACCCATTTTGAAGGGGTATTTCAGAGCTACACAGTTAAGGCTGCTATATATAGCACAAGCCAGAAGCCAATAATTCAAAGTTGAAAGGGATGATGATGATGATGATGATGAAATGGGGGGTGGGTGTGCTCAAGAAATGAGGAGAGACTGGGATTTTGGATACATATCCTTAAGGAGAATAAGAATAACCATAGACAATATTATATTCATAATGTAGTAGAAAGTATTCTAAGAACTAAGCCAACATGGGAATGGAGAAAGGACATTCTGCCAATAAAGATGCCTGCAATTAGGGATACAGACAATAGGGGGGAGGGTGGCTGGAATTTATTGGAGAACACTGGCAAAAGAACCAAGATATTGGGACCAAATAATTAGAGAGGGAAGGGTAATAGAATGGGAAGAGGACAAGAATTTATTTGGAGTGCAGACTACAGATTGCCTTCCCTATCAAGAATTGATAAAGTATAGGCAAAGAAAAAGAAATAGGGCATCTTAAGAGAAAGACAAGCACTGGTAGAGTTTTTAGTAGAATCTAGAACAGAAGCTGCTGTTAAAAAGGAATAATTAGTAGAGCATACAAAATATTGCACGATAACTATAAGAATCCATTAGAAGAGGTTAGAAATGATTGTGAAAAGAGATTGGATAAGCATGTCACAAAGAACCAATGGGGGATATATGTATGTCTCCCAAGTATGCAACACAGTCTAGAAGATTTAGAATCTTTGCTTGCAAGTGTTTACATTGGTATTTTTATACCCCAAGTAGACTCCAAAGAATTTTCCCTCAGGTAGACATCAAATGTTGGAGGTGTGATGGGGAAGAAAGAGGTACATTTGAACATATTTTCTGGGATTGTAATGACTTGGCGGACTTTAAAGATTCCCTGCAGAGTATTCTGTCAGAGGTACTGGGTGACCAAATTGGTGTAACTAAGGGAATGATTTTTTGAACTATGATACAGAATTGAAATTGTCTAGATATAGTAAGGCCCTGCTAAGTCAAATGATGGTGGCTGCCAAAAAAGTAGTTACTAGAAAATGTAAGTCCAAGTCTAAACTAACTGTACTAGAAATAGTGAATATAGTAACAGAAATAAAACAACTGGAATTGGGATATTTAGAAAAGGGTAGGAGCAAATTACATATGAACAAATGGGAATTGTGGGAACAATACATACAGAGGATGAATGAAGTTTTAATAGAAGGCAGGAATTGAATGAGTTATGTAATATTTAACTGACAATGACTGGATAGATTATAAGTGACGTGTAATGTTTGCAAAATAAAACGTATGTCAATATGGTTTGTGATATATAATGCTTGCAACTAAAATTATGTCAATATGGTTTGTATTCATTTATATAAATGAAGTGACAACAAGCGGTAGTCTAACCACGAACACAAAGTAACAGTCCAAAAAATCCACTTGCAAAGTCTCCGTTAAAAAATAGAAAGATTTATTCCATGGAAGAATAAAATGAGCGCTTTCGCGTAGGATCACCTACGCTTCTTCAGATATAAAAACATACAAAAACTCTCCCTGTTTTATATAGAATATATCGGGAAGAGTGAAATTTAATTAACAATTAATTAACCAATTAACCAATTGTGAAGGCTTACCAGCAGTTAATGTAACTATATCATCAGTATCCTAATAAAACACAACTTAATTCTAAACATAAATAAATGCACTCTTTACTTTCCGACATTACTATTCATCGTGATCACATAAACCATTTAAACAGTATTTCATAGATGCATGATGCTATGAGTTACTTAGTTTTGTCTTAAATACTAGTGTAATGAATGTTAGGATCTCGTACCTGATGACTGTCAACTATATAAATGCAGCATGAATAAATTGAGGCAAGCAACTGATGGTATCACATCGTCAAACAAACACAGTGTATTGCACACAAGAATTAAACAACATTAGGCATAGCATTGTTGTGCGATCGATTGCACTTACTAAAGATCTCTCCTTTTCCTCATGCAGTAACTCCTAAAAGATCGCTGTCAAATGCATAAAACTAACGTAAACAAACTGAACCAAACAACCAGTGATTTGACGTGGTTGTAGAATATAAAATAAATATCAAATACATGAGCAACATCACTGCAAATTTCTCCTTGTCCTAATACTGTATACCCTGATTTATATAAATATAGGTAGACTGAACAAAGCATAGACCTGCAGTAAATGGTAAGTGTCATCTGATGCATGAAGCGTGTTATAAGCAGCTTGCAACCAGTACTATTAATGCGACATTATGCTATAACATAATGTGTGATACGCGATAAAAATCAATTACTGTTGAGCATATCTTGCTTTCTCTCTATTTGTCTCAAGGGGCATTGTCTACTAACTTAGATGAAAAAGGCATGTATAAATACTGTTTATGTTAGTTTATATCCCATTGCCCAAATCAGAATCCTGTACATAGATGTAAATAAATACAGCATACAGGATATCACGAATATAGTATGCATCAATAGATACATACCATATTAATTAACTATTTGAACATTTACCTTAATGTCGTATCAACAAGAATATATGAATATAAAGTTATTATTTTCTACAACACATACATTCAACTATGTACACAACCGAGTGCCCATGTGTATTGATATTATAATAAATTCTCATAACTTCATTAAAATCCTTCACTAAAGTGCTATATATGAAAAGACTAAAACCATGATGATATGGACCTATATAGCAACACTGAAAGAATAATAATATTATTAATGATGTAACTTAAATAAAAATATATATAAGATTTACAAATTTAGTCTACTCACATCTATTAACATGAAATCTTGTAATAAATATCTTGACTCACAAAACACATTGAGACCAAATATGACATATCAAAGTGAACTACATGTATAAAGAATCGTAAATCTAAATCATGACTAGTGTTGGCAAATATACATCATGATTAGAATATCTAATATAGATGTGCCCATATCAATCCAATATATATACCCTTAATACATGGGAATAATGTGAAGGTCCTAGTTGTTGTTTAAATCACCATGATACTGTAGCATTATGACATTATAAAGTCATAAAATTAACAACCTTCAATAACTTAATAAATCTTCATATAATAAGTCTTCATATAATATGGATATATATGTGGTCATAACTATTAGCCATTATATATAGACCATAAACTTCTAAGATTCAACATTGTATCCATACTGCAGAGTAAGGATAGATTCAATCCTTAAGACGCAGAGGGAATAAGAAGTTAAAATCTATATGTATAGTTATGTATATTTAAAGTATAGGCTTGATAGAGATAAAGATATTCAGGCCTGGAGGTAGATGTGCCCCTAGTTTCAGTATCCAATTTAATTCAGCCTTAGCTAACCTGTTTGCTTCATCACCACCTCTTGGATTTAAAGCTACTATCTCTAACACTCGAAATTGGAAAGAAGAATGTGTGGGATGCTCTATCATATGTTTGGCCAGGGCATTATTCTCATTACCCTTCCTGATGCCGTATAGGTGGTTGTAAATCCTATCACTAAGTTTTAACTTTGTGACGGTGAGTCTATTTAGTACTGGAGCTGTTTCCTGTGTTTTTGGATTTTTCATTTATATAAATGTTTGATTGCCTATGTCATACATGGTAATTTAACAAAAATGTTTCTGGTTAAAACAAACATCTCCAATGATTCATTCCTTACTTTGATCAAGCCTCTGTACTCTGTCCCTAAGCTTAGTTCTGCCAAAATCCTGAATTGAAATCCTGAATTAATAGCATCACATGAATTATGAATATATATAAAAAAAAAACAATCCCTGCCTAGTTACAGCTTTCACTCAGCTACCATCAACTCTCTTCAGCTGTCATCCCCTTAGTAAACCTTCTCTACCATATCCATATCAGGCTAGGAAGATCTATCCTCTGCAAGGATTGAAGTTAAAATGCTGTCAGCTATATTAATAAGAGAGAAAGGGGTCTTTACCCTTCAGAGTTGAACTTTTTTCTGTTCTCTCTTCAGTAACAGCAGTACTCAGACTCTAGTTAAAGAAGATAGTAGTTCCTCTTCCAGTATTAGATCATTTTATATATATATATATATATATATATATATAAAGTCACACTTTCTAGTTTTTCCAATTTCCTGTAGAAATCTCCAGATAGCTATCTTCCTCACCTTCACACATCTATGTGCTCTCCTCACCTTCAACAACTGCATTTCCATTTGCTGCTCTAACCTAATCTCCTTCCCTAGCTTGTCCTCTCACGAGTGCATTGAAGTATCTCTCATTCTTTATCTCCCTCATCTTTCCAGGGGACCCTAGGCTGTTATATTCTATTATAGAAGCTTTGTGTTACTTCCTTGATACCTTCCATGTCACATATCACCACACCATCTTCTCCACTCAACCCTTTATACTCTGTCTCTGCTTTCTCTCCTGCAGCTTCCATGCCAAGAGCAATCCTGATTCCTCCCCAATGTATCCACCAGAAGCCTACCCTGCCCACTATCCTTTTACTACTGTACTTTCTTTTCCCCAATATTCTTCCCTAATAAGTAGTTCCAATCAACACTTCCCTCTGCTCTCCATTTCATTCTGTATGCTGTTCAACTGAGATTCTAACTGCCTCATCTCCATACCCCCCTGCCTTCCCTAAAATTCCTATAATTACATAAACTGCCCTTTTCAGACACACTTAACAGCATCACATCACATCACATGCCTCTCATACCTTTTCCTGCATTGGGTTCAGCCTCATCACCTCCTGAAACACCTTTTCCTCTTCTGGTCCTCTTTCCTTAGTATTCCACAACAAGAGTTTCCATCCCCACTATCCTTTACCTTATCCTGCAATCTCACCATAGCATGATTTAACAAATTTGTATTCCCTATTGCCACTTCCTTAACTACTCATATTTTTCCCCTCTAAACATAAACATATCAAGTCTACACTGCCTGTCTCTCTGTCTGGAAAAAGTATATTGTCTTTTTACTTTGCATATCCTCCTTCATATATCCACCTGTTCCTCATCTTTCTCTTACCCCTTCAGTACTTCCTTGCTTTCCTATTTTTCTCCATCTTTCCATACTTTCTCTTATAGGAAGTCTGCAGTCGCACTGAAATCCCCTTCAATAATTTCAAATGCATTTTCCCTGGCAAATCTGTACCACAATGTGTAAAACTCCGTAAAGAATTGATGTGGGGGGGGGGGGGTTCATTATGACTATAAATATTGCCAATCATCCATATCATTCTTTGAGGGAAAGAATTCAACTCTGTGAGGATATTAGATATTGTTATTTGTGCTGGCATGACTAGTTGAAGTATTGTAAATAATTGTAGATTACCCTGTGTTACATATGCCAGCATAACTAGCTGTAATTTTGTAAATAAGTTTAAATATTTGATTATCACTCTGATTTATGCAAGATGTTTGAATGTCAGTGTTCTTCTGGCTGACCAAATGTACATGTTTTTTAAAGAGAATTCTGAGTATAGGTTATGCCAGAATCAGCTGACCTAGATGTGATGTTATTGTGTGCCAGAGCTGGGAGAATAGAATCTTTACTGCAGCTGTTTATTTACTTTTCAAAGTCTGATATGAGAGAGTAGAATTCTCCTAGCAGCTTCCTGTTACTTTTAAAAATCTGCTGTAAAAGCAGGTTCTGAGTCAGTTATTATTCAGTTTGTTTTCCACAGCTGTTCAGCAGTAATAGTCCAGTTGTTTCCAGAGTAGTAGTTCCAGTTGCTGAGGACAGACAACAGCCTGGAGTGTGGACATAACTTCTCATTTTGCTTTGCAGAATAAAGAGTATAATCTTGCCTTTCTGAGTTATTTAGATTAGACAGGCACAATTAATCTTCAGATAGTCAGGGAACTACAGCTAGTTAGAGGTTTTTCAAGAATGTGAGATCTATCTTAAAGTATTATTTTACACTTCCTGTGTGTGTGGGAAATTTTGTTGTTTACTGGAATCGGTTATTCAGTATTTACATGTTTTAAATCTTTTTATTTAGTATTAAATGTTTTTCTAACTCTTATTATGGCTGGCTATTTAGTTAATATTTTTAATAACTTGAGAGTGTTTGTGCTTATTGTGATAACGCTAGGGCCACTCTGAAAAGCCTTACTGTTTGGGATACATGCTACCATTTGTTTCAATATATATTTTACCCAATATAATTGAACATCCCTTTTGATGGGTACTGTGGCATTTGACTGGTGGCTGCCGTTACCTTGTAACAATTTGGGCAAACAAACACAGCAGGTAAATCTTTGTCAGTCTTTCCCAGAAGTGTGTGTATGTGTGAATATCAGACATCTAAGAGTGTGTGTGTCAGATACCTAGAACTGGGACACAGTGTTCTGTGATGATTAGTGTGGAGGCTCATTTGGGGACCTGGGATGAAGTATATAGTCCAGTCCCAGGTTTTGAAAGCTGCTCCTGGTGCTCTCTTAGGGAACATTGTATATTTCTATCCCTGCTTTTAGTGACACTCACTTACTGGAGACAGTAGTGAGGACTGAGACCCTTAGTTACTGCCCCAGGTTAAAGAGGGCTCATCAGATATTGGTGGCAGCGTTGGGATTTTAATTGAGCTTTAGTAGCCTGTGGGTAGTCACTGAAGTCTGCAGCCTTCACAGCCACAAGATACAGAGTTTTATTGTCACAACAGTTTTATTCATTTTTTAGTTAGTTTAGTCAGGTACAGGAGGAAAAGATGTCAGCAGAGGATTATAGCAAGCTGACCAGGAACCAGTTGGCCAAGGTGTGCAAAGCCAAAGGACTGGTGCATGCCAACCTGACTAAGGAAACGATTATCTCAGCCTTAGTCACAGCCGCAGAGCAGACCAGTAGCAAGGAGGATATCCAGTTTGGTGTTGTGGATAAGCAGCCTTCCGAGACAGGACAGTTCACCTTTTCCTCAGAGGACTTACAAATTTGTTTGGAATTAAGGAGGCTTGAACTAGAGCAGTGTCAGTATGAACTGCAAAGTTTGGATGCTGAGGAGAGGGAGAAGCAGTGTCAGCATGAAAAGGAACTGGATACTGGGCATTTGGAGATGGAAGCTGAAGAAAATGAGAGACAGAGGCAACATGGAAAGGAGCTTCTAAGTCTTCAACAGGGTCATGGAGGTAATGGGAAAGGGAATGACCGAAATCCAGAAGCCATAAAAGTTAGTAAACCTTTTCCTCAGTACGGGGGGGGGATGACTTTGATAGTTTTATATATTTGAGAGGGTATGTAAACAATATAATGTTGACCAAGGGCTCTGGGTACGGTTCCTGACCCCCTTACTCCATGGTAGAGCTGTTAATACAATTGCTAAACTGTCTGATGTTGATTGTTTGAATTACAATAATGGAAAACAATGTTTACTTGATTTTTCAAATTAACCCTTGAAATGTATAGAAAAAAAGTTTATGAATATATATGCAAGGCAGATGAAAGTGTATATGATTACATTGCTAATTTAAGTACTTACCTTCACAGGTGGGTGAGTGGGTGTCACCACCTTTGAAAGACTGACAGACCTTTTTGTGAGGGAACAAGCTCTCAGCACTTTGACTGAGGACATGAGGGTCTGGTTGGCAGACTGAGAGTATAACTCTGCAAATGAGTTGGGGAGAAAAGGGGCTCTCTACTTGGCAAGCAGAGTACCACTGCATAAGAAAGAGATACCCAGTGCTGCACATGAACATAAGGGAACCCATGGGGCAGCCTAAACCACTCCAACAGAGTTCACCAGTAACAAAGGAAGCCACTGGTTCAAACACAAGGTCAGAATCAGGGATTAGATGTTTCAAATGTAATCAGAGGGGCCATATAGCATGCAAATGTACATTGAAGCACGGTCAGAAACAAAGGGTGAGGGAGCCAGCAAGTGGGAATGACAGAATGACAATAAGTTGTCTGGAAACAACAGAGGCACCAAACTATTACCAAAATTTGTATCCTGTCTTAGTGGATGGAAGACAGGCCACTGCTAAGAGAGACACAGCTTCTGATATAACCATTGTGAGGCCTGCAGTGGTTAAGAAGGAGTAGTATGTGCTTTGTAGTCCACAGCAGTCAGAGCTTTGGGTTGGACCCCATTCCAAATACCTTTGGCCATGGTTCATCTTGACTAGGAGGGTGGAAAAGAGAACAAGTATGTAGGTGTGTTTGAGGATATCCCTGCAGATGACTTAATATAGCAATAACCCACGCCTGGGTAAATACCCTGTATTACCCACACCCAGAAGTGGGTTATTGCTATTATACTATGACATTATTTAAGAAAAGAAATAATTACTTTTCTTAAATAATGGCATTGTATAATGCCTCTTTGCTGCCCTTCCGCAGCTGCCTGGTATCCACGGCAGTTCTGATGTACTGCGCATGCCTATGCAGTACATCACAGCTGTGGCCAAAAGCAACGGAGAAAGCAAGATCTCCATTGCTTTTTACTGTTTCGGTATGTTAAATGGGTTTAACATAGCGAGACAGCTTTAAAATAAGCAACGGGGATCCGTTGCTTATTTTAAAGCTGTCTCGCTATGTTAAACCCATTTAACATAGCGAAAAGCTAATGAGATGTTGCTTTCTGTTGCTTTTAAACCTGTCTCGCTATGTTAAATGGGTTTAACATAGCGAGACAGCTTTAAAAAAAAAGCAATGGAGAAAGCAAGATCTCCGTTGCTTTTTACACACTGTGTCGCTATGTTAAAGGAGTTTAACATAGCGAGACAGCTTTAAAAAAAAGCAACGGAGATCTCCTTTGCTTTTTTTAAACTTGTGTCGCTATGTTAAACTCTTTTAACATAGCGAGACAGTATTTTAAAAAAGACTTATACTAATGGAAAATGTCCGGGCGACCGGACCTTTTTCCATTAGTATAAGTTGATTTACAATGTGTACGCTGGCCAATCAGCATGCACGTTTTGAAATATTAATAGGGGGTCATGGTATAATAGGGAATGATTCTGATCATGTAGTACCTTGTGTGCATGCAGTTACACACAGTCAAGCTTGGAGACAGGCATGTAGGTCTGGTAGCCTGGGGGAGACCCAGACAGATCTTATGCCTGAAGCTGGGGCTGGTGATGTGGTTACTTCAGAGAGGGAACTACCTTCTTGCAGTGAGCCTGATGGTGAACCATAGCTGCTGGTAGGTACTGGTGTTCCCGTTGACATGGTGACTGCAAGGACAGAGGTGAGTGTTAGTACCCAGGCTGACAGTGAGGCACTGCTGTCAGAAGGTACTAGGCTTCCTGTGGAAAGGAAGCTGGGAGAGGTTACAAAGACAGAGTTGAGACAGGCTCAGCTTTCAAATCCTACTTTATGAGTCTTGAGAGAGGTTGCTAAGGAGGCACCTGATGCTCAAGGAAAGAGGGAGTCTGTATGCTGGAACAAAGGGTTATTATACAGAGATTGGACCCCTGAGGGAGGACTAGAGGGTGAGGTAATACAGCAGTTGGTAGTGCTCAGAGCCTACCATCTGGCACTTCTAGCTATAGCCCATGACATTCCTTTTACAGGTCATATGGGCTTAAAGCATACTAAGAGATGCATTTTGCAGAACATTTATTGACCTTGGATTGCAAAGGATGTAACAAGGTACTGCAGAACATGTGAGCACTGCCAAAAGGTAGGCAAGAGGCAGGGACATAAGTTGTACCATGTTAACATGATGAAACTATATAATGATAGAGAGGCCCTGCTGCTGATTATTTGCAGTGCATGGCAGGAGTCGTTTGAGGGGGATCTGGAGATTGATCTTCTCTGTCAGGCTCAGACACACTTCTGTGGGAGAGGTAGCAGTATCTCAGTGGATATCCCCTATTCATGTTAAAGAAATAAGAACAATGTTACAGTGGTTTGGTGGCATGTTCACTAGGAAACCTGGATACACCCACCTAATGCAGCACCATGTGATACAGGCCCCAAAAGGCCTACTAAGCAAGCTCTTATAGGGTGCCTGAGTGAGTCAAACAGACTTTGAAGGAGGAGATAAAAGAGATGTTGGAGCTGGGGGCAATCCAGTAGTCCAGTAGTCCTAGAGCTTCCCCACTAGTGTTGGTACCAAAGAAAGATGGTAGTGTAAGATTCTGCATAGACTACAGAAAGTTAGTTATACAGAGTCAGCTGCATACTCCTTGCCTGGAACAGATGAAACTTTAGAACAGCTGGATGGGGCTAAGTGTCTGACCACTATTGGTCTGAGCAAAAGATACTGTCAGGTGCCCTTGACTGCCATTGCTAGAGAGAGGTTAGCTTTTGTAGCACCTTTTGGATTATATAAGTTTACAAGGATGCACTTTGGGATGAAGAATGCCCCAGCAACCTTCCAGATGTTAGTAGATCATATCTTAGTAGAAACAGGATGCTGTACTCTTGCGTATTTGGATGATATTGCCATTTACAGTCATTCCTGGCAAGAGCCCCTTCAACATGTCAGGGAGGTCTTAGGTAGGTTAAAAAGGGCAGGGTTGACCATTAAGCCTAGTAAATGTCAAGTGGGTATGGCAGAGGTCTCCTACCTAGGACATAGAGTAGGGAGTGGTAAGATTAGTCCAGAACCTGCTAAGGTGGAGGTTATTCAAGTGTGGCCTGGGAGCAACAAGGCACTATAGAAAATTTGTGACCAATTATAGTACAATAGCTGCACCCCTTACTGACCTAACAAGGAAAAACAAGCCTGTTAAGGTAATGCGCAGGCATTCCAAAATTTTAAAGAGATTTTGGGAGGAAGCCCTGTATTAGCCAGTCCAGATTACAACAATGCCAGTGCAGATGGATTCTCAAGACAGGGTATAGGTTGATACATTTTCAGTCAGACCCATTTTACTCAAGTGACAATTTTCCAGGGTCACTTGAAAATCTGGCTTGAGTCTTCAAAGGGGGTGAAATGTGAAGATATTAAATATTGTTATCTGTGCTAGCATGACTGGCTGAAGTTTTGTAAATAATTGTAAAGTACCCTTTGTTACATATGCCAGCATCACTAGTTATAATTTTGTAAATCAGTTTATGTCTTTTGAGTAACACTCTGATTTATGCAAGATGTTTGAATGTCAAACAGTGTTCTTCTGGCTGATCAAATGTTCATGTTTTTTTAAGAGAATTCTGAATGTATGTTATGCCAGAATCAACTGGCCTAGATGTGATGTCATTTTGTGATTTTTTGCCAGAGCTGAGAGAATAGAATCTTAACTGTAGCTGTTTGTTTACTTTCAAAGTATGAGAGAGTATTCTCATATTAGCTTCCTGTTACTTTTAAAAGTCTGCTATAAAAGCAGTTTCTGAGTCAGTTGTTCAGTTATCATTCAGTTTGTTTTCCAGAGCTGTTCAGCAGTAGTAGTCCAGTTGTTTCCAGAGTAGTTGTTCCAGTTGCTAAGGACAGACAACAACCTGGAGTTTGGACATAACTGCTCATCTTGCTTTGCAGAAGTAAGCATAATCTTGCCTTGCTGAATTATTTAGATTAGATTGGGACAATTAATCTTCAGATAGTCAGGGAACTACAGCTACGTTAATTAGATGTTTTCTAAAAGCAATGTGAAATCTATCCTACAGTATTATTTTTATATATAATGTATGCGAAACTCTGTTTTTTAATAGAATCAGTTATTCAGTATTTATATGTTTTAAATCATTTTATTTATTATTAAATGTTTTACTACCTTTCATTGTTCCTGGCTATTTAGTTAATATTTTTATTAACTTGAGAGTGTTTATGCTTATTGTGATAACACCAGGGCGACTTTGAAAAGCTGTATTGCGTGGGATACATGCTACCATTTGTTTCAATATCTATTTTACCCAATATAACTGAACACCCCTTTTGAAGGGTACTGTGCTATTTGACTGGTGGCAGCCCTTACCTTGTAATTTGGGCAAAGAAACACAGCAGTAAATGTGTCAATCTTTCCCAAGAGTGTGGGTATGTGTGAATATCAGACATTTAAGAGTGAGTGTATCAGATACCTAGAACTGGGAAACAGTGTTTTGCAGTGGTTAGTGTGGAGACTCATTTGGGGACCTGGAGGAAAGCATATAGTCCAGTCCCAGGTTTTGGAACCTGTTCCTGGTGTACTCTTAGGGGAAATTGTGGATTTCTATCCTTGCTTTTAGTAACACTCCCTTACTGGAGACACTAGTGAGGATTGAGACTCCTTAGTTACCGCCCTTGGTTAAAGAAGGCTCGTCACAAGTTTATCCTGAAGTTCCTTCAGCCATCCCAAGCATGGATGCTGTGGAAGCTCTGGACTGTACGTTTATCTGCTTCTGAGTAGAATTAAAGAGAATCAACAATGCACTGGTTGTTGAAAGATCAAACACCAGGCTATGAGATAAAGAAACTGTGGTGTTGTCCTACTCAGATCATTGACATAACATGTTTCTAAACTCACAGAACTCAGATAGCACTTGGAATCCACTGATACCCAAGTGATGTTTTTGGAGGTGAGAATTATTGATGTGGAAGACTGGAGCAGGATTAAAAACATTGTTATCTGGAATACTTGAAAGGGAAGGTGGGAACTGTATTGCCTACTTAGGGTTCAAAATAGCGGAGAGCGAGAGAGAGAGAGAGACATTGAGTATACAAGTGATGAGTAGGAGGGCAGGCTAATGAACAAGGTTTGAGCACTGACACAAAAGGGAAGAGTAACTCTGTGAAGGGGATAGGATGGACTACTGACACACCTGACTGCCAGATTAGTGCAAGGCAATAACTCTAGACATTACACCCCTATGTGGACAGGTTGCTGCTACAAAGCACCCGCTAAACAACCTACAAAATCTTGAAGCCAGTTGAGAATGCACTTCATGTTGACAGTCCCTGAACAGTTTGGTAGCTATCAGCCTCTACACCTGCTGCCATACCCCCTGTCCAACTTCAGAAGAGGAGTCTTCAGCTCCCCTTGAGGAAACCAAAATAAATGGTAGAGCCGAACCCCCATGTTGTTTTCAATATAGTGGCCTTCACTCCCGACAGATAGACAGATACAGAACAGCTACAGCCAACTGGACCTGCATATGGAAGACACAGTGGGAGAAGATAACACACACACTACATTTGTGCATTGGAAGGCTACACAACACATACACACCCTGCCACCTGGAGAGATGCAGCTGCTTTCTGCAGCAAACAACCATATCTAACTGATGTTTCTCAGCAACTATAAAACAGTGGTAGCACTGTTAAGCAAAGATAATCAACACAGAACACAGCAGGATATAAACTGCATAAAATATATATGCAGTTAATTTCTGACCATATCTCCTGAACGTCTACTTCCTTCTGATGAAGTAGATCATGGTAGCACCTCCTCAAGTCATCAGAGAGTCTGCACTTTTTCCCTGTATGGGTGATCCCTGTACCATCAGACAAAACACATACCAGGTCAAACCATACATCAGCCTTTTTAAAGGGGTCATCATACCACCCCTTAAACTCCATGTGAAGGAAGGACATGAAAATCCTGCTTTCCACGGTGCACATACAGGAGCCAAGCATTAGTCACTGGAGCTAGTAGCCATGGCCACTCATTATGTCTACTCAAGAAACATTGTGATAAACCCTGTGCATATGGATGCTTGTCAAATCACATGCTGCAAAATTTGTAAGTGCACTCATTGGGTTGATGGGATGCACATACACATCACAAGCTTCGTGCCACACATTGTATGCATGGCTACCATAACTAGATATGGATAGCACAGTGTGCATACTAAGCGATTCATAGACATTAAGTGTTATCTGGCCTCATTAACATTCTTACTACAGTAGATGGCATGTGGTGGCATGTTATAAAGCACAAATGCAGTCTTGCACAAGACTGCACTAAATCATAGGATCAGAAACTTCTTCTTCTTCTTTCGGCTGCTCCCATTAGGGGTCGCCACAGCAGATCAACTGTTTCCATTGCCTCCTGTCCTCTGCATCTTGCTCTGTCACACCAACCACCTGCATATCCTCCCACCACATCCATAAACCTTATCTTAGGCCTTCCTCTTTTCCTGTTACCTGGCAGCTTCATCCTTAGCATCTTTTTCCCAATATACTTTGCATCCCTCCTCAGCACATGTCCAAACCAACGTAATCTTGCCTCTCTGGCTTTGTCTCCAAACCTTCCAACCTGGGCTGACCCTCTAATATACTTATTCCTAATCCTGTCCATCCTCGTCACACCCAGTGCAAATCTTAACATCTTCAACTCTGCCACATCAAGCTCTAACTCCTGCCTTTTTGTCAATGCCACTGTCTCCAACCCGTATAACATAGCTGGCCTCACTACCCTCTTGTAGACCTTCCCTTTCACTCTTACTGGTACTTGTCTGTCACAAATTACTCCTGACACTCTTCTCCACCCACTCCATCCTGCCTGTACTCTCTTCTTCACCTCTCTTCCACACTCACCATTACTCTGAACTGTTGATCCCAAGTACTTAAACTCATTCACCTTCACCACCTCTACTCCCTGCATCCTCACCATTCCTCTATTCTTCCTCTCATTCACACACATATATTCTGTCTTAGTCCTGCTGACCTTCATTCCTCTTCTCTCTAGAGCATATCTCCACCTCTATTAGAATAAATTGTGAAAATGCTGAGACATAAGAATTACAGAGAGAAGGAAGGAAGGAGACCTCAGGTGGTAATATGTCTGTTGAAGTTCTACAATGTCTGCGGTGTCTATATGGGGGGAGTGAAGGTCAATGCACAGTTTGTGTAACTGAGATGTACCAAAAGTGGACCATACATAGGTAATCTACCACTGATATAACACATGCAGGAGTGGTAACAGCACAAATTCATGTGAAACTGTGTAAGTGCCAGACACCACACATCACCTGCAGGGCCAGCTCACATGTCCACATGGTGCCATATATTTGTGGAGAAGATGCAGTTACTATAAGCTATTGCATGGGATAGCATAACATATTCGAGATGGGGAATTACCATGGACCTCCATACATGTTGGGTACAATACCACATACAGGGCTACAAATCCCAACTGTGTGGGATACCCAGCTGCTGACGGTAAGGGAGGCCATGGACAGTCACACATGCATGGTGTAGCTGAGTGCAGACCAGGACTAAATGAAATGTTTTGCTTCTCAGCTACAATGAGGAGGCAACAGCTAGAGAAGTTCATAAGTTAGGAGAAAAATGCACCTACTGGCCAAAAGTAGAGCAGACCAGCATGTCAGGGACCAGATCTGGCAGGCCACTGTATGAGATGTAAATTCTGTGGGTGGCCTTAATAGGTTTATACAGTAGGTATGGAAGAAGGCTATAGATATGTTGTCCCATGCAAAGCAAAAGGAGGGACATATTGTAATAGGACCATCACAGGGGTACACCATCAACAGTGAATAGTCTAATGGAGGATGAGGAGTTTTTGGTGTTGTCCTCTGGAGAGTGTTAGCACCCTCTCTTATGGGGTGGTGGCTTGGATGTGGGTGCAAGTCTCTGATATGTATGTCCATAGGCAATGCACCAAGTAAGTAATGACCATGTATCTGTTATGACATACATTTCTGCATAAAGTAGACTAGATATGACTGCTGGTGACATGTACCACTGCCCTAAGAATCTATGGTATGCAAGCACAACATCCTGCTGAGCAGGATATTTGTTATGTAGTCTGTATAGCAGTGTTTACCACATGTCCCTGTATGCATGCCACAGGGAGACAGTGCAACCATAAGGCTGTAGGCTGACACTGGTGTCACGTTTTATGCATCCACAGTTTCCAACTGTGTAATATGCAGCATAATAGGGGCAACACAGAGCTGGCACTAGCAAGACTGTTGTGGTTGATAATGTTGGCATGCATTTGGCATAGTATGGTGACACAGTGACACTGGCAAGCGAACACCCACATCTGCAGTTATACAAGCATATGTGGAAATCACTGCTAAGCATATGGCCTCACTTCAGCCTGTCCTACTACCTTTAGGTGAGAGTTCTAATCTGCTTTTCATGTGTCCTCACTAAATACAACCTATGATATGCACACTGCCATTAATGTGGGAATACCAAATGTAGGTGACAGACACAGGGAATTGTGATACTGTATTGATTTGTACTGTCCTTGATGTGCATGCATGCAGCACTCAGAATACATTTTCAGATGTACAGATCAGAACCAAGGCACAAACATCTGCTATATTACATATACACATGCATGTGGAATGAATGACTAGTGTCAGCTTGCATTTCTGTCTGAATCTCTAGTCTGCAAGTAAAGCATCCTTCCCCAGGAAGCTGTGTGTTACAAAGTGCACTGGAGGCCACCAATGCAGAGCAGATAACTGTGTTCTGAGGCATGTGGAAAGAAATGTACCAATTGCACATTGACCTGAGGTATCAGCACAATGAAACAATACTGCTACTAAGGTCAAGGCTAGCAAATGTTGCCTCTGTATGTGCACATTAATCCCTCCCCTCCAGTGTAGCTCTGCTGATCATGGTGTCCATGGCTGTGGGACAGTACAATTACAAGGTGAATATGCATGGGGTGTCCTACATCATAAGAGGCAGATTGTTTCAGATGGATTAGTGTTGCTTGTTGGCTTCCTTGGTTGTAGTCAGAAACATTCCTCTGGCTGGACCCATAGTTCAATTTCATCCCTACCACAGAACAGACAGCTCTGATATGACTAGCCACATAAGATTATATAGTAGCATCAGAAGCCTGTCACTGGAGTATATGATCCCTGACACCTAACTGTCTCCCAGAATGCACGGCTACTGCATTCACCCCCTATGACCCTAACTCACATTGTAGTGTTGCACTCAATTATCACTATGTCCTCCACACCTATGCAAGTCATTATGCCAACCCACTATTCATTGTAGGTTTGCCGATGGCTGGTGCACTCTGTGGCCAGTCTAGCACACCCTGTGGTACAGAATGCAGCATTTTATTTTGTTTCGTATGTCTTGGCCCATAGTTGTGGACTTGATGCCACTATTTTTTCAGTTCTGCAATATACTGTCTCCAGTACTGCCTTAGTGTTGCCCCTTCCAGTCATTGTTTTCCACTGTAAGTCCTTGCTGCCCTGCTTCTGCTGCTACATAAGATAAGAACTATCATAGTGTGCTGTTATTTACTGCTGTGCCTATTTATGAGGAATCGTGTTTTTGTAGCATGGTATAAACTAAAAATATTTGGCCACACATTTCTGGGCTGTATTGCAGTACCCCACAAGAGCTGTCTAGACAGTGGAATCTACCCTTCGGTGGTACATAGGCTCTTGCTATTACATTCCTTTTTTCTGCATGGGCTGTGTTGTTTGACATTTCTGCCACTGCCTGTGGGTTACAAAGAGGGTCATCATCCATAACTCAAGGACATATCTGGTATCACTTGAAACATACAAGACACAACAGTGCATGTCGAGTGTTCTAATATCGAACCCTATGAATTGAAAATTTAAAACATCGAACATACAGAACAGCAAATTTTTTCTTAGGGAAAAAATGTTGCTGTTCCAAAACACATACACACAACACAAGCACTCCAAACAAACAGCAATCCACACACATACACCTAAACTTTTACACCTAACCCTACACTAAGCTATATATACACCACAAACTATCCACTTCCCTTAAAACCCTAACCCTAAGGTCTGTCACTATCGCACAGTCACACCCGCGCCCTAACCCTAACTCACCTACCCAGCCCTAACCCTCATGTCCACATAATCGCACACTTACCTGACCAGCACCCTAACCCTAACTCGCCTAACCTGCCCTAACCCTCACATCCACACAGTTGCACACTTACCTGAAACTGTAACTTTCCACCACAGTGCCGAAAATACCAAACAACAGAAACGGACAACCAAATTCTTTCCCTAGGAAAAAATTCGGTTTTCTGTTTCTTCGATATTTTCAGCATTCGCTGAAAATGGGTCGATATTAGAACACTTGAAATTTTGAACGTTCAGTGTTCTAATATAGACCCTAAGAATAGGTAATTCTGTCTATACTGTGTGTGTGCCTGCCAACAAGGTGCGATGACTTTGTGGGAAGTCCCCTCACAAGAATCATTAGTATAGATTAGACAATCACTCAAACTGTCCTATTGTCAGCATCAAACAGAATTTACTCCAGCATTAATGATGGCAGGCGTATTTGTAGATATGACACTTGCATTTGAGACTGTAAACCGTAGCCTTTTACTTAATAAATGGCAAAATCTTAATTTTGGTGAAAACATCATACACTGTTTTAAAAACTGCTTACACAATAGACATTTGAAATCTTTGCTAACAACATATTATCTGATACAAATATACTAAACATAGAAGTTCCTCAAAGCTCAGTTCTAAGATCTCTACTGTTCTCATTATTTATGAATGACAACACTCACGACTCACCCAAACTAAAATTAATTACATACATAGAGGATATCCTCCTCCTAGAGCTTCATAAAACCCACCAAATACTACATCAAAGAGCACAGTATCAGTTCACAAACCTTTGTCACTGGTTACACAACAATAATCTTCAAATTAACAGTAGCAAAACAAATATGCAATTCTCTGAAACAAATAAACTGGCATCACTTCCTTTCTTGCACATAACATATTTAAAAAGGAATAGTATTCCAAATGTTAAGGAACAAAAATATCTTTAGGGGGGTAACACCTGACCCCTTAAGAAACTTCAGCACACATACAGAGAGTCTCTCTCACCTCTTACCAGTTCAAGAATGGCTATGGCCAACAATATTGTAATACCAAAGACTGAATATGCTCCTCCTCTTATTACCCTTGATTCATCATCATCAACCTCCCCCCTTTCCCATTTTCTACAAGGGGTCGGGGTATTGTGTTAACTGTCACCATCTCTCTTAATTCAATGCCACACTCCTGCCTTCTTCGACACATGCCTAACTGTAGTAAGTCTCTCGCACAATCCATCCACCTGTTTGCTGGATGCCCTTGTTTCCTCTTACATTCTTCCTATCTGTCCCAAATCTTCTTCACCAGGTGCTTCTGTGCATGTGTCCTGAAAAAAATACAAAATGAAAATGGTAGTCACAAATGGCAGACCACAGGCTGTAATTCCACACAAAATTTGTTTTATTGATCCACACATACAAGCGCTTCTGTTCCAGTCTCAGTTAGTAGGGAACTTCATTAGATACAAGCTAAAAACGTCAAATAGTCAAATAAATAGACTCAAATGGGTGACATCACTTCCCATTATACATTTAAAGTAGTACATACATAAAAGGACATTTCATTAATGCCTGTAAATGCAGCAAAAAGGCATAATAAAGTATAAAATACAAAGATATATACAGGAATGAAGTGCATACAAATAGTGCCTAGAATTATCGCATAAAAATGGTATAAAAATAGTATGTTAACACCCCACCATCAGGACATAATCTATGAGACTCATGTAAAACAACAAATATTAGTAAAAATCTTTAAGGATCTTAATAAAATAAATCTATATCTGCGTACGAATAAAGGGAATATATCAAGTCAAATGCAAAAAAAACATCAATTATAAAATTGTATAAATATATATAAAATATTGATAAAAGATAGATTGTAATGTTAATATTAATTCATAAGAATAGTTGTAATTTATAATAATAAACATAATAAAATATTCATCTTTTAAGAGCCTTTAGTTTTAATAAACTACTAATGTACAAACTGTCATTTAGACCTGGCCAAAGTACAGCGTCCAGTCGTAGTTGCCAAATCAGTTCAGCCCTTTCAAGGAGGTATGGCCAGGCTGCCCCCCTCTGTATTTGTTTTTGAACCTCTAAAATGATAAACTTAAACTGATGTTCTTCATTAACCTTAATATGTTTTGCCAATGCATTAAAATCACATTAATCTCTAATATTCCTAACATGCTCACTAATCCTGTTTTTAAGCTTACGTTCGGTTTTACCGACGTAAAAACAGAGCAGTTAGAGCAGATTGCATAATAAACAACTCTTTCAGTCACACAAGACACTCTCCCTAGTATCTTGACCTTGATGATGTTGACAGTGGTCTCACCAACCTCCAGAATGTATGAACAAAATGTGCATGTTCCACATTTGAACATTTGCCCGTTGACACATGGCAAGTTTGAATGTTCAGATAAATACTTCAAATTGGCCTCCTTCCTAAAAATACAAACAGGTTTGTCACCTACAACATCTAAGAATTCTTTTTCACCAATTAATAATTTCCAATTCTTAATTAATATATCTTTAATTAAGGGGTCCTCACATGAAAAAGTGGTGGAAAAACTAGATTTATAGTTTGTGGGTTGGCTCATGGGCTGCCTACTGACAGAATTAAAACTCTCCATGTGCCCTAGTTCTAGAGTATTAGGTGTAGGTCTAATGTATTCAACAATGTCCAATTGATGGGAACCTATTGGTTAGTCTGATTAGACAAATGTGCTCCTAGAATGGGTGTAAAATACTCGTGCTGCCTTTTAACCATAACCTCACTCATGATATTCTCAATAAACTGTGAGGGATATCCTCTTGAGGAAAACATATCCTTGAGTTTGTGACATTTAGAAACAAAAGATTCCCATAAAGTCACCATGCGTGCAACACATACAAACTGCCCCTTCACAACTGCACACTTTTGTGAGAAAGGATGGCAGCTGTCAAAGTGAAGGAAAGAGTTGGAGTATGTTTCCTTTCTGAATATTTCTGCAAAAAATCTCTGGTGCTGGGAATCTTTAATAAGGAGGATGTCCAAGTATGGAATGTTATTCTCTTTTATGGTGTAGGTAAATTTTAAAAATGATGTTATGGTGTTAATGAATTCCACAAAAAGGGGGTATTGGTCCTTTTGGTCCCTCCCAAAAAATAAAAATATCATCCAGGTATCGAATGTAAGTATGTCAAAATGGAAAAAACCTTGATGGTCTGAGATACCTTTTCTCCCAATCTAGCAGTCTATCCAGGGAAGTAAATAGTGTGGGAAGAAATAGCCAGGGAATTGTTATGGCTAGGCTTATATAGGCCCTAGGGCTGATAGCCTAGTACCAACCTATGAACCTATGAACATTATTATATTGGCATAAAGATCACAACAGGCAGAACCCATTGCCACTCATTGTTTCTGTAGATAATAGTTTTTATCAAACAAGATGTAGTTACTTCTAAGAACCATATCTAAAATCTGCTCATACATGTTAATTCTCTCTTGTTCAACCCCTTTAGATAAGAGAAAGTCACAGAACCACTCTTCACCTAAATCACGTGGAATAATGGAGTACAGGTTCACAACGTCAATCGTTATAAAAAGAAAATGTTTTTAAAGTTCATATTGCTGATCTTTTTAAGAAAGTCCCAAGAGTCAGTGCATAAATGGTTTTCTTCCAGTAGAAATTTCTTGAGCTCAATATCTAAAAATTTCACCAAGGGATAAGTGATTGAGCCCCTGGCATCAACAATCGGGCACATAGGAGGTTGTTCAATACTCTTGTGTATCTTAGGCAGCCAAAAGATGGTTGGAATAATCGGAAAGTCCACAGACAGATAATGTAGTTTTTGAATAGTGATAAGGCCATCAATAAATAAATCATTTAAGAACCCTTTAATTTTACAGTAGGTACCGTGTAACTCATTTAGAGAACTCACATCATATATGGTGGTTTCCAAAATTGCCTTCATCTTCAAATTTTAGTCAGCCGTGTTCATAATGACACCACCACCCCCTTATCTGGTTTCATAATTCTGAGCCCAGGAAGCTGTCTCAAAACATGTATCTCTAATTCTTCTTCACTGTTTAAATTATTATTGTAGTGCTTAAGTCTGTTAGAGAACGCCCTAATATCTAACTCACACACCCTTTCAAAGTTGTCCAAAGATGGGTAGAGGGAGGGATTGTATATACTGGAAATCGAAAAAGGGTCTTTAACATGTTCCATTCCCTGAAATCAAACATTTAGGTTGAGTTTCCTTACAGATAACTTAAGGTCAAGAAGTGTATGTACCAAGTTTAAATGTTTGTTAGGAATAAAGGTGAAAACGTTTGACAATAAATCACACATGAAAACATTCATCGAAACATCAGAAAAATTGTAAGCTTTAAAATCATTTGTACTATTAAATTCAATATTCACAGGTGGGAGAAGGACAGAGTTAGCTTCATCAGGTACAGAACTGGGAGACAGTCTAACACAAGTCATTTCTTCCCTTTCTGTGTCCAGTTCGGTACAAGTAAGGGGAAAGGAAAGTCAGATTTTCATCAAGTACATATGTGGAAGATAATTCTGAATAAATTATCTCCTCCCACTCCAAGGGTGTTTTTTCCTCCCCTTGTTGCCTCGACCTGTACCCCTTTGTGGGAGAAAGGACTGTTGTCTCCCTTGGTTGTTGTTGGCCCCCCGTTGATTCATAATACGCTCTGACCATCTGAGCTGAGGGAGATTCTCTTCTCCTAAAAAATAGTCATCCTATAGTTCCTGCTCATTGTTCATATCAGTCTCATAATTGTCAGAATTCATCAAATTAAAGTTCTTATTACCATTTCGTAATTGTCAGAATTCACCAATTGTGCCCTCACCACTGTAATCTGTTCTCTTGGACGTTTTCTGCAATTGGAGCTACTTTGGCTTCTGCTCATATGTCTTTATTTGTCCCACAACGTGCATCCTGCCAACCTTCTCAGGCACTTCAGTTCTATCACCTCTAGCTTCCTCATCTGCTCTGCCTTCACTGCCCAGGTTTCTGTACCATACAGTAGTACTGGTCACACCACTGTCTTGTGCACCTTACTTTTCAGCTTCTTTGCCATTCTTCTGTCATTCACTACACCTGAAACTCTATGCCAGTTGGCTGCAGCCCCTCTGATTCTAGCTTTGACCTCTTCATTCAGACTTCCCTTCTCCTCAACCACCCCTCCCAGATACTTGAATTTATTAATCTGTTCCACTATCTTCCCTTCTACCTCAATTCTCATCTTCTTCTGATTTCCCCAATTTGCTGCCATTATCACTGTCTTATCTGTGCTTAGCTTCATCCCATGTGACCGGTTTTTCATTCCATTCCCCTGTGTTTTGCTGAAATTCTTGCTCAGAGTCTGCATGTAATGCCACATTGTCTGCATATAGCAGCTTTGTTGATTTGTCCCCTCCAATCTGTTGTAGTCCATCACCAATATGAACAACAGTGGGCTCAGAGCTGAACCCTGGTGTACACCCACTCCCACTCTGTAAGACGAAACACTGTTTGTACTTGAGTCGTTGGGTCCTTGTACATAGTCTGCACTAATTCTACCAATGCTTCTGGGAATTCGAACCACCGCAGTACTGCCCAAATCAGCTTTCTTGGTACCTTGTTATATGCTGTCTCCAAGTCTAGGAATGCCCAGTTGGGCTCTTTCCTCATCTCTAACTTCTTCTTAACTGTCTGTCTCACTTGAAATATTTGGTCAGTTGTGCTGCATCCTGATCTGAATCCAAACTGCTCATTTCCCATCTTACATTACATTCTTACATTCTACTACTCTGGGTATCCACTTATCAATCACCCTCTCCAGAACTTTCATGCAGTGTGAAAGGAGTTTGAAGCCTCTGTACTGCCTGCAATTGTGTATGTCCCCTTTGTTCTTGTACAGTGGCACATGTATGCTTATTTTCCAGTCATCTGGGATACGCCTTCCTCTCCACACTGCTATGAGTACCCTCAGGAGCCATTTTTCCTCTATCTCATCCAAGCATCTTCATCAAATCTGCTGTGACCTCATCTAAGCCTTCTGCTTTCCCTGACTTAATTTTCCTTACTGCTGTTCTTCTTCTAGGGTGGGCTCCTCTTCTTCTCTTATTGTAGGTTGCGTCTGGGGGAGGACAACTTCTGTGGGGTTTTCTTCATTCATAAACTGCTGGAAATACTCCTTCAATCTTCCTTGGATGTCCCGTGGACTGGTGAGCAGGTTGTTGCTGGCATCCCTTATGAAGGGTGTCTGACTATCTTTATCTTTCTGTCTTTGATGACTTGCAACCTTATGTACTTTCTTTGTGCCACCTACTGAGTCATTTTCCAGAAGCTGGTAGAGTGCCTCCGATGACCTGTTCTTTGATATTGCAACTCTGTTCTTAGCTTTTCTGTTGGCCAACCAGTATTCCTTCCTAGCCTGGTCATTCTTTTCTACCCCCCAGTTTTTCCTGCACTCCTCCTTTCTTTTGATGACTTCCTGGACTTCTGCATTCCTCCACCAGCTTTCCTTATTTGCCTCATTTCCATACCTGGCATGGCCACATATCACTTCTGTAGACTTCACACATGCTGTTTTGAGGCATTGCCATTCTTCTTTAACTCCACCTATTTCCTCCTCTTCTTGGGGTGCCAGAGCCCTGAGTAATAACTTGAACTGATGTACTTTCTCTCCAGGTCTTCAGCCTAATCTCTGTTGACCTTAGAGCCTTCTCTGACTACTGCTTGCAGCTGATTGTGACAAGCAGTGGTTTATGCTGTGGGCAGACTGTTTCACTGGGGACGACTTTTCAATCACTGATTCTACCCCAGTGCCCTTTCCTTACTAGGAGAAAGTCTGAGTTGTATATTCGTCACTCTTTTATGGGATCTTGTGACTGTCTCTCTTTCTAAACCTTGTGTTATCTGCTATCAAGCCATTTGCCAGACAGAGGTCTAGAATAGGCTCTCCTTCTTTATTGCTGTTGCCCCACCCATGTGGGCCCAGGCAGTCTTCATATCCTGTTCTGTCTGTCCCAATATGTGCATTTGAGTCCCCCATTACCAATGCCAATTCATGCTGTCCTGCTTTATCTAGGAGGTCTGGAAGCATTATTTTCTTCACTATCACAACCTTACTGTGGGGCATAAGCTGAGATTATGAATACTGCCCTATCGTTACACTGGAGTCTGATTGCCATGAGTCTGTCACTAATTCTGATGATATCCCTTACTGCCTTCTGAAGCCTCTCTCTCACCACAGTTCCCACACCATTTCTAGCTTCTCCTCCTAAGTAGTAGACTCTGGATCCCAAGCCAAGTGCCCTTCCATCTTGGATCTTGAATACCTAGGATGCACAGTCCATCCTCCTCCATATCATCATGATATCCACTTCCTAGCTGCATCCTGTTGGTGAATCTACATTAAATGTAGCAATTCTCAGTTCATGTTTGGCAGGTTGATTGGTTTTACGTCCAGCTTTCAGCTTTCGCTCAACATAGCTATCCCAGGTAACCCAGGCTGGGCAACTAGACACCAACTGGTCAGTAGCTTACTGACCCAGTGCTGCTGGGCTTTATGGTAGGCACACACTGGCCAATAAGGGCACATACACCCCTCCCAACATTAGCATGGTTCCCTGGTGTAGGTTGGAGTAGGCTGGGTCCTCAACCCACTTATCACTGGCAAATACCCATGCCCATTTGGCGACATTAGTCAACATGACCGACTCACCTAGAGCCATATTTTACACCGTCGGGTGGCTAGCAGTACTATGGTATGGAGTCTATGATTTCTGTTCTCCTATCTTAAGGATACTGCGCACTACAGTAAATGCTCAAAGTGGTTGGTGTGTAAACTCTTCCTCCTATAGGGCGCCATGTAGAGTCTGTGCTGCTGCCAACAGCTACATTCGTTGGTATGTTTGAGATGGAAACACAGCATGTTTTTTGGAGGTTGGAGGAACCCCACAGTGACACACAGGGAGAACATGCAAACTCCAAACAGGCATTGGTCGCAGGTCAGAATTGAACCTTGCACCTTGTACATGGGATGCAAAGACCTTAACCAGTATGGCAACTGGTCTCTTTTTTTTTTACTCAAATAATTTTTTTTATTTTCCAAATATTATAATATTTAACAATACAATCATCAATGAAAGATATTATAAGCCTTTGTATACACTATGTACAAATTGACCTGAACAAAAGAAAAAAAATAAATAAAAATATGAAATTAATAACAAACATTTATAATATTCAATTAATAAAGTATAAAGTTACACATTAATTAGTTAGACTGGTATTTTTTTATTACCCTTGATTCTGAAAAAAAAAAAAACACAAAAATTTCAAACAGCTGAAAATGAAATACTTAGATTTGCTCTGCTTTGCAGATACAAACTGTCATCACTGTAATTTATATGAAAAAGCTCACTGGTTACCAGTCATTAACAGTGGATACTGATCATGGTGCAAATGTCTACTCCAACAAAAAAACTGTTCCCTATGGAACACCCAAGAAAGTGCACTCATAGTGATCAGACCTAGATATACACTAACCATAGGAGAAAAGCCCTCTCTAGGATAGGACCAGCTGAGTAGAACCAGCTGTGTACTGATTTAAGAAACATGGAACGTCAAGCAAAAACTGTGGCAGCACATACACAATGAATTTAAGTGTACACACTTTTGTGACACACATTAGGTCTGCAGCTTATAATGGCAGGTAGATACTTGTGTATGAATGTTTACTCTTGTACTGGATGTAAATATTATATGCATGTGTATATGTTTTACTATGCAATCGTTCTTGTAACTGCATTATACTTCTGTATTATACTACTGTTAACTATTTTAACTGCATTATTTTACCCCAGTTGTTCATAGGTTCATCGGTAGAAACTAGGCTATCGGCCCAAGGGCCTACGTAAGCCTAGCCAGCAAGGTTCCATAGCTTACTCCACCCAATAAAGTTATTTTCCTGTGCCACTGTCGAGCAGAGACACAGAAGTGATCCCCGGGGTGTATTTCCTATTTCCCATTCACTCATCAAGATTTTTCTTGAAGAGTGCTAATGAAGAACTTTGCTTGACATAGATGGGTAGCTTGTTCCAGAGTATAGGAAGTCTCTGGGACAGGAATCTATCTCTCCAGTGTGTGCTGTTTATTGTGGTGACAAGGTTTAGGTCCCTAGAGTGTGTAGCTTGGAGGGATTGGGATTTCTTTAGGTGTAGCATGTCCAACAGCTCTGGGTTTGACATAGCTTTATATGTTAGGCAGAGACCACCTCAGAGTAGGCGATATGCTACGGAGTAAAGCTGGAGTTTTTTGAGGCGGTCAGTGTATGAGGCCAGTAATCCTCTCTGTGAGGTACTTATGTGGCCTTTTCAGCTGCTGCAGATGTCTTGTGAGGTACATTCCAAAAGGGGGGTTGTACTCTATAATGGGTGTAATGACTGTCGAGTAGAGGGGAACAATGACCTCTTTTTTCCTTGATGAGAACCCTTTTATGATGAGGTGTGCCACGTAGAAGGACTTCCTGACTACTGTGGTGATGTGACTATCAAAGGAGAGACTACTGTCCACCTGGGTCCCAAGGTCTCTTATCACGCATTCGGTGTTAAGTAGATTGCTGCCTGTGTGGTAGTTCATGGGTACAGAGTTTTTACCGAAGGGGATGGCACTGCACTTTTTGGCATTGAGCTTGAGGCCATGGCTCTGACACCAGGCATCTGTTTCAGTGAGGCCCTTCTGTAGGATTTCCATATCATTTGGGGACTTGACTATGGCTCCTAGTTTGCAGTCAGCCCAGCTGTGGCTGAAAAAGGTCAGTAGACCAGCCCAGCTAACCGGTCACTGTATTGTAAGGTACAAATAGATAAAATAAGTAAATGTGAATCATTTGAACTGCCTGGGGTGAAACAGAAGCACAATGTACACATTATACATAATGCCCTGGACATTACAGCTCACCTGGCGGTTCGTGAAGTAGTAACCCTTCTACTTTATGTAACTTTGCCCTTCTGTATCAAGAGATACCCCAATAGAAAAAAGGGTACAATCTATGGCAGTTATGACCTCTGGGAAGCATGCAGTCTGATAGGATGCTTACTTCAGTACTGGTTATCTCCTCTGTTGTGCCATGAACCAAATATATGCCAGGGAATGGATTAAGTATTTGCAAGACAGAGGCCTGCTATATACTTAATGTGCCCCCATAGCTTGCTGAAAGGTTCCTGTAACTAAGAAGGTTAATGATGCACAGGAATGGGCATTCCAAAATACCCCTCTATTCTTATTGTCAGCAACACAGTTCCACTAGGTTGTGTAATGAATCCCTCTTGACTCTGTAGTGGTCAGTAATTTGCTGCTGTCAGGTGCTGGTACATGATGTTCTATCCATACCTAATCACTGGTGTAGGTGACTGGAATGTGCATTATTACCAGCACTAGATCTATCACTGATATGCCTAACATGACTTCTGTCCTGTAATCCAGATGCGCCATCTTGCTGTTTTGCACATCTATGAATCACTCTGCCATTTTGGTCTTCTCCGTTTGCATATTTCACATTGTTCATTTGTATGAGATTTCTCAGTGTACAAAAAGAAAAAAACATTCTGATGTTTTGTGATAGGTTTCACCTTAGGCTACAGCCAATAACTGACAGTCTTCCTACAGTTATGAGGTTGATAAAGAGGAACGACCTTTGTAACAGAATATATTTCATCCTTTAATAGAAATGATGACATAGAACTCTACAGCACTGTGCTTTCTTAGAATAAACAGAATCATAAAAACAATAATAAAAGAAACAACTTATTGAATGGGCTAGAGACATTTAATCCAAATATATACACTTTAGAAAGTGCTATAATAATACATACTCATTAGTATCTTTGTTAGTTCTCAGAATCACATTTTTATACAAGGGGTAAAAGCAAAAAAAAAAAGCATGTACTGATTATGGTATATAAAACAATAAATTTATAGAACAAAAAACTAGAACATGTGAATTCAGGTTATTCAGTTGTACTTAAGGTATGTTTAAAGAGATAGGGCAGATAGAGTAGCATGGAAGGGCAGCACAGATGAGCAATCATTACTAACCAGCACACTTGCTGATGTCAGGAAATGGTCTGTCTGTTTTTCTGTGAAATTATCCCTCTTCTGTGAAACTACTATATGGTGCAATATTTGTGCTACTAATAGGACAGGACCTCCACAGTCAGTGGCATAGCCTAGCTGTTCTATGATATTTGTTTCAAATGGAGATACAAGTGTGGTAGAGTTTTGTAACAATTCTGTGGAATGAGATCTGAGCAATGGGGATACACCAAATAAGATTTATTAAATATACTGATTTTCTTAAATGCACATGATCCAGGGTTGTTGCAGACCATGTAATAAAAAAAACACAACTAGCTAAAAATATTGTAGTGTCTCAAGCCCGATACCCATCTGCTATCACTCCCCCCCCCAACAAACTGTGTTTCAGTGATTTTATATGGGAGTAAATCATAACTTCCTCTGGATCACATGAAAAGCATATGATTTTCAGTATGAATTTCTAGAGATTTTGATTATGCTAACTGTCAACCTCTTACCTCTGGAATTTGGGTCCAAGTAAAACTAATCAAATACAAAGGCATCAAATCAGGAACATTTTTTTTAAATATTAGCACCATTAACTTAAAATATTGATAGAATACAATTACGTAAATTAGCATGTATTTACTGAGGTAGAAGAATCATGCAAATAATATTGTCATTATTTACTTATTGTAGTTGACCACCTTTTCTCAAAGAAGTAAAAAGGCTGACCCTAAAAATTAGGCATGGTTGAGAGGAATAGAAAACTACCTTTAAATAATGACCTAAACGATGAATAGTGTACATGAGTAAGTTTAATAAATTTGTTTTGTGAAGTACTCTTGGTTTGTTATTATTATTTATTTTTTATACAACCAATTATGTGTCACATCACTTTAGAATTCATTGCACTTTACTAGCCAGCAGTGAGGTGTAATAGCCTACATTCTTGCAATATTTTCCCATATTTCCTGTATTGTTTGACAATGTAAGTTAATACAGAATTTATGTTGTTAAAACTGTTTATGTCATCTTTGCTGTAGTCTGTAATTATTTCTAAAATAATTAGTTTAATAATACTAATAAGACAACAGGTAATAATTTCTAGTTATGTGTGAACAGAATTAAATGATTCATTTCAATGTACTATGGTAATATATATTCCCAATGGGTCATCTCATCGATAACAGCACAGTATTAAATTTGATCCTAGATAAAACTTGTTCCAATGTCTTTCAGTTTCTCCTGACAAATTGCATTGAAATATTCATTATGCGCCATGATAAGTTTTTTTTTTCCAGTGTCCAGAGATTCCTAAGGAAACAGGGGAAGAAAAAAGAAACTTATTGTAGAAATATTTTTCCAAAATGACATATTGATAACTGATGCACTTTTGCATTGCATTATACTTGATTTGATGCAATACATGCTTATCAGTAAAACATAAATATTCAAGCCTTGTACTTTAATGATGCTCACTGTCATAATGGAGCAGTGCTGTTTGGTTTATTAGGCTGTACCTGTGGCATAAAGGAATAAAATCCTGAGTATGGTCCAAGCAACCTCAGTTCAAGCAGTGGCTTGGCCTAGGATAGTTGAAGACACATGCAGGTAGGATTGTCATGCCCATTCTAGGGTGGGTGCATGTTCAGGGATATGCAAGCAAGGGTGGGGGATAGGTTGGCATGATGGCTAAGGTTTTTACCTAACATGATAACATAACAGATACAAGGTGCAAGGTTTGATTCTGGCCTCTGGTTATTGGCTAGGCTTGTAATAGTCTGCAGACTGTGAACCTAAGTTGACTACCTTGGTTGAGATGATGGAAACAACTGAATGGTGCTTCCTGTAGGTGAGAAGGAAAGTCCTGTTGACATCACTCCTTGTGGAAGCGAGGGGGAGAGCAGCGATGATTTCTTCTACACATCCCACCCACTGTCTGTTCCTAGGAGAGTGCAATGAGGCAGGAAGAAAAATTAAAAAATCTTGAACCACCTTGATGACTGCCTGCATAATGGCCAATCTTGGCTGCCCTCACCTTTGGTGATGAGGAATGAATGGCTTTAGCTTAGAGGGAGTGATGATCAGCAGGCAATGGGGTCAAAGAATGCAAAATAACAAAAGTGAGAGTGTATTGGTCATAGTATGTAAAACAATGAAATTTGTGGAACAAAAACTAGAATACTTTAATACTAAATGTGAAATGCCATCTGGTCTACATTTCCAAGAAGGTATCAGAAGCAAATGTGTGTACTGTTTGTTAACTTCTTAGTGGTTGCCACTAAACTTCAGAGACATCAACTTAAAATATTAGGATCACTTTTAACATGCAGTCCTCAATGTATTAGATGAGTGGAAAACTTGACTCTTGCCCTCTTTCTCTCCCAGATAAAATCTCTTTCAACTCTTTATTAATCACAATCTACACCTTCTCCTCTGGTTTGTGAAAATATGCCCAACCTGTGTATAAAACTAAAAGGACTAAAAACATTTTTACCGCTTGTCCCATAAACTGTGATTATTATCGAACCAGTTGATGTGTTGTTTCATAGTTATAGCTATTGCCTTTGTTCTATCTTCATTAATTTTATATCCCGAACAAAACTGGTACTATCTCAAAATTTTCCACAGCACTGAGATGTCCTTTTCTGGTTCCATCAGGTGCAAAATAATATAATCTGCACCATACCAATGATATTCTTGTATTTCTGAGTCCCTTGTTTTCTTTGCCAATGGTTCTAAATATAATACAAATGACAGAGGAGAACGAAGACACCCCTACCTGGTTTCTCTGTTCAGACACAACTCACCCACTTTAATTCTTGCCTCCAATCCCTTATATATTTTCCTAATTAACCTTTGTTGTATCAGAAAATGCAAATGCTGCCATTAGCCTACTCATAAAATCCCAGATTACTCTGTCAAATGCAAAGGTATTTTCTTACATTTTGCTTCCGTGTAGATCATAATTGTTCTGTTAATTTTGTCAAATGTTCTCCTCCTCTCCACAAAACCACATTGGTCCATATCTATCAATTTTGGCATCACCTTTGCCATTCTTTTAGCCATTATAGACATAAACATTTTATAATCATGGTTTATAATTGAAATGGGCCTATACAAAGCTGGATCAGATGGGTCTTTACTGTCTTTAGGTATTTTTTCCACGATGTGCCTTCCTTTCTTTTAAAATAAGTTTAAACAAAACCTTCCAAAAGTTTATCACCTTCTTGCCTCCTAGCTTCCAGACTTCTACCAGAATACCATCTATTCCTAGAGACTTTCCTGCTGATCGGTTATACATTGCCATTTTTATCTCATATTCTTCTATCTTAACTGTTAATTGTTAAGCCTCACCTACCTCTAACCTTGGCATATTTAAAGCATTTGTGCTTTTTCTTGATTTCACCATGCCTCTGCTCTATGCAAATTTTCATAAAATTTCCAAAATATCCTAATACCTATACTCTGGTTATTTTTCTTTGGTATATGCTCCCTACGTTTGGCAACAAGCCTTTATTATTTCTGTTGCATATATCATTGTGCCAAAAGTGTTTGTGCTCTGAAGTTATCAAAAAAAAAAAAAAAAAAACAGTTGCTTTACAGCAATCTTTCTAAGCTCATGTATATTGTCCAGGTACTCCGTTATCTTCTCTTTGGCACTCTGCAATTGCACCTCTTCTTGTTCTGTGAATTCTCCTTATGCTGTAAAACTTTAATCTTTGGCAGCCCCTCTAAATAATTCTAATTACTTCTTAACCAGATCTCTTTTTCTTTTATTTCTTCCTTATTTTTGAACTGCACTTTCACTGTATCCCACTCACTAGCTATATAGCCATAACTTCTAGAGCACTTTCTATCTTCCCTAATATCTCCCAAATAATTTCCAGTATCCATTCCTGGAATTCCTCTATATCTAACAGGGAGATGGGGAAGTGCCAGTGTCTTATCTTTACTTCATTACCCTGCATTTTTATCTTAGCAAAATATTGCTGCATGATCTGAAATAATTATTGGATGTGTGTCAATGATTTCAATTAAATGCACATGTTCCTATGAAATATACTTTCTGTCTAGTCTAGCCCAGTTATTGTACCTTGGGGAATAATATGTAAACTCTCTTTAAGTTGCTGTTACTGAATTCACATCTTTCATACCAAATATTTTCATAAATTTCTTCAGAAATCTACCCTGTTTTGTTACATTTTTCCATCTAGGCCCCCAGATACACCCTCATTATTGCAAATCAGATTTATTCCCTGCTGAAAGCTAATTATTTCTCCCAAAATTTTTAGGCTCCATAGTCGCAGTTTTAAGTGGAATATAAATGCATGCCAGGGTAATCCTCATCCCTTGCCAAGTAGCCATTTACTTCCACAAATCTGCTATATCTTTTTTTCCATGTTCTATCACTGTTGGAACTCATCTATCAATTAATATAATTAATCCTCTTTTCTTGTGTTCCTGATATTCTTCTGAATATCCATCCTGAAATCCTTTTTTTTATCAAATTCACATGCTCAGTTCTTTCCAAATGTGTCTCCTGCAGCAGTACTATTTGCACTCTCAATTTCTTAATATAATTAAGTAGTCCTTCCTTTTTGTCTATACCTGGGAGACAATTTGCATTCCAAGATAATATGGAAAGTGTTGCCATTATTTTAAGAAGTCATTATTCCCACATATTATACATGGCAGCTTTTTAAATGTCTGTTTCCAGCTTTTGTGATACATGCACCCATTATTTTTTTCAGGTTAATCCTTTACACTTTTTTCTTATCAGCAGTGGAATCTACATCACATTTTACAATAATTTTTGTTTTAATAAAAACCCTCAAACAAAAACAAGCCCCCCAGAACACATTCTTAGCCTATTAGCAAATTACAAACACACATAACTATGTACATCTTCAAATAATGAAGTTTAACCCTCCTAATAGGAACATTTATCTCAAATAGACAGCTGCTAACACAGGCCCTAATTAACCTGCAATTGAGGCTAACCATGCTAAGACACATGCTACTTCCTGTGCTTCTACTTATGCTAACTGGTGTCTGCTTTTTTATATCTTTAACCCACTTTCAAATATGAAAACAACCTGCATGTTTTCAGACATAATTCCCTTTTATTGTTGAAGAAAGCCATGTTCTGTCTTTTATTGCCTTATCTGTTTGTCTCCATAGAAATGTAAGAGAAGAAAAGAAAACTATAGTCCTCTGCTACAGCTTGAAAGACAAACTGAAACATTTATTGTTAAAGGAAAAAAAATCATTATATTCAATGTTCTCGTATTTACTTTTTTCACTTAAAATGTACTGTTAGGTTAAGCCAAGGGTCTTAACCCAGAGAATTGTCTATGCAAAAGTAAGAGAAAGCATATTAGCTGTACATATATTATAATCTGTGTACTTTTTCACCCCATTCCCCACCTCAACAACCCAGGATTACATCATATTAACTTAAACATGCTTTTGTCTAGCTTTTCTTCTCTTTTTGCACTGTAATACCTATATTTCTTAATACCAAAAAAAAGAAGAAAGAAAGAGAAGAGGAAGAGGAAGAAAAAAGGCATCTGTTTACTTCGGTAAAATTATCACATACAAAACCAACTAAAATACTGTACTATAAAACATGCAATTTATATTGTGAAATGTCTCATATAAATACTATTAAGAAATTGTTTTATTTACAATTACATTTCCCTTCTTCTTCCCCTCCTCCCAGTGTCTTTACAAGCATTAATGGTATGAAGTGAGACAAATACTTTTCAGTTCCCCACAAGTTTAACAAAGTCAATAAAAGTCTACGCTTTACTTTTTTTCATATACAGTTGTATTTCTCAAATGTGATTGATACTTTGCAGTCTCACATTGATTCACTAATTTCCATGTTGCTGGTCTTCTTCTTCCTGTTCATCTCCATCTCCCAAATCCAGATTCTGCTTCAATTCCATGGCACTCCCAGTCCTTCTGGTCATCTCCTGTGGTTTCTCTGCCTCTTTAGCATTTTTCTTTGGAACAATGTAAAAGGTTTCATTGGCAAAGTCTCTCTGTGTGCTTTATTATCAGAATAACAAGAAGTTGAGTCATCTTCTGCTTGATGACTCATTTTCTGTTGGACAAACTTTTGCATTTCCATCTTAGCTTGCTGTGCTTCTAAAATGACTTTGATCCTCCAGGAACAAAATATTCTGAAGACAGCTCAATACAGCAGCTTGAATTTCACACCTGCCTCTTGATATTTCCTGACTATTGGAATACATTTGTTTTTGTTCTGACTGGTGTATAGCAAATAATCAGTTTCCACAAACACTGTACTGTCTCCAACTTTTAATACTTTCCCCTTTTGCCAAAGTTTTGTCAGGATCAACTCTTTCTGCTGGTAGGTTTACATCTTTACTAATACAGATCCTGGCTGCATTGTTATTGCCAGAAATGGAGCATGCACATGTTGTGCCCTTTCAACTAACAGTTCCTGCTGTGGATTACCAGTCCAGTTGCTGATTTGTGCCTATAAAATCAATACAGTCTGCCCCTTCTAGTTTCTCTGGCACAGCAGGAAATCTCAGATTTTTCCTATGTGCTGTGTCTAATTCTACCATTTTTTTAAAATATCTCTTCTTGAGCAGTCTCATACTCAGCCAGCCTTTTTTTCATTTCAGCATCTGATGTTTGCAGTTTTATCAGCTCACCTGAATATCTGTTTAAAGCTTGTTCCATTTTTCATCCTTTTGGTATTTGAGTTGATATACTCCTTCAGTGTTTCATTTATTTTAATCAGGTCTGAGCACATTTGACTTATTTTCTGTCTAGATTACTGGAAACCATGTCTTGCTCCAAAGCTGCAACTAGAACTGCTGTTTTGCTAAACAGCTGCAGGATTCTATCCAGACAGCATTTTCTCTTCACCTTTTCTAGTTGATTTTCTTTCAGATTCTCTTAGTTTCTTCCTTGCTGGCATCCAGGTAGTGCACTTACTAGCCAGTAACTGAATTTTACTCAAGCTGACAATATCACTAGCGGTTGTTTCTGAGTTTCTGTTTTCATACTAGGAGAGCTGAAGTTAAGCTGCTGATCAGCATGCAGCCATCTTTAGAAGTCCCTGCATCAGAAATTATTGATAGAACTTCAATCACTGGAACTTCCTCAGGGGAAATCTCAGTATGATAGTATGCTTGCAGCAACATCAGTTTTAAATCAGAATACCTCTACAGCCTCGTATCATGCATTCAGCAGTTTAGAAATAGTTTCTTAATATGCAGTGAGGTGCTCATCAAAGATGCTCTTTTACTGAATCTTGTAGTCACATGAGCATTATTTTAACCTTGTACAGCTTTTTTTCTGATACCAGGTTCCTTAACGGCCGAAATGGCAACTGACAGACTGTGTTTCTGAAGGACATTCTGTGGTATTGCAAAACATGTGAGCTGTCCTTGCAACAGCACTTCATGATAGTTCACATATGCTAACTCTAAGTCTCTTCAGTATTATCAAGATTACTGTTTTGACCAATGGACTTGCTTCTACTGCTATGGTTGCTGTAACTGTTTTTTAAAGGCACTACTTGGTATATTAATCTGTCTTTTCTGCAGTTGTAATTGCAGTTTGAAGAAACCTGTCTTACAAACTTCCATGAGTATGTCAAAAGAAGGCATGGAAATTTTGTAGATTGTATTAATAAGATTAAATGCCTTAAATATTCATTCAAAAATATACTTTATTCAATCCCTGAATACAGCTTAAGCACACAATTTTTGCTTTTTATTATCAGATTTTCTAATCAGAAGTTATCATTACCAGTAAAGGTACTTGACACTGTCAACAGTATGCACTATGTTTGCTGTATATAACTAAACAGGGCCACAGACATATCAGTTCTGCTCATTTATTTCAGCTCTAACACATAAAAATATTGCTGTAATCTTTTATTTTAACATTTAGACTTATGGAAAAATGTTGTTACTCCCTCAAAGCCTATAGACTCTGTGATTTGCAAGACATTTCTCATTGCTGTAGTCCCATTACTTGTATTGTGTGTGGTTCCTGCCTGCACATTTAATAGCAGGCATCATCTTGGATAGCTTGCAGTTGCCAGGATTTCTATTTTTTATTGTTTGGGAGAATTCTATGCTTACTCTTGCCTACATTTTCATAGATTTTATTTTGCACACTTCCAACTCCCAACCATGCTTGGAAGCTGTATGCTTAAAAGCTCACTCACTTTGCACCCATGAAGTCCTTTATCCAGTGCTAAAACAGATTCCTTAAATATCTGAATGGGCTGCTGGTGCTGTTTGGTTACAGGACTGCAGTGCATCATATTATTTTAATTGGTATGTTGTTGTTGGTCACAAAATAAAGATTGCTTACCTCAGCTGTGACACTCATACTTTCTGTAGTTCTACTTTAATGTAGTCTAAGCATGTGTGTAACTGGAGTGAGACAGACAGAGTGAGTGAGAAAAAAAGAGGAGAAAAAAGTAATGTGCTATATGCCTGCTACTTGGCTGTGTTTTAAAACAGCTTAGCAAAAAAAAAAAAAAAAAAAAAAAAAAATATATATATATATATATATATATATATATATATATATAAATATAGACAGATCCCTATCAGTTGATTGGGTTTTCAGAAACTCTAAATTCATGTAGTCAAGACCATATGATCGAGTTTTTAAAAACTCTAAGCTTCTGAATGAAGATCGCGGTATAGCGAGGATTGGGAAATTTACCCATTTCTTCACTGTAGTGAGTTGCACAATTGGTTTTACATTTATGCAGGGGGGCAAGCCCCCTGTACCCCCCCAAAAGTAGATTTTTATTTATTTAATTATTTTTTGATACTCAAGTTTTCAGAAACTTGATCATATTGTCTCGTCCGTATGAATTTCAAGTTTCTAAAAACTCGATCATCTGA
The DNA here is from genome assembly GCF_019279795.1 of Protopterus annectens. Lineage (NCBI taxonomy): Eukaryota > Metazoa > Chordata > Ceratodontiformes > Protopteridae > Protopterus > Protopterus annectens. The sequence continues at coordinate 1,747,933,640 of NC_056728.1, read as the reverse complement.
CATAGATCCATATATATATATATATATATATATATATATATATATATATATATATATATGTATATGTGTAGAGTGAGAGAGAGAGAGATAGGTATATAGCTTCCACATACACTGAAGATCACCATCCCTGAACTGCATTTGTCAAAAAAAAAAAAACACAAGCAAATGCCTGAAAATACTTTTTAAGAGTATTTTGTCCCCTACACTCCCCACAGTTGTAGGGGTAAGACCCCCCCACACCCCTGAACTTATATATACCAACTTGAAGAACGGGGGATTCCCCCAAAAAGGGCATTATTGGCAGTACAACTCGCAGACAAGGATTTGTTATAGAGGAACTCTGAGCGTTGGCAGGTTGAACCTTGGGCAATTGAAGCTTAAGCATTTAATCTTTATCCTCTATAGAAATATAGATATATAGAGATATGTAGATATAGATATGAATGTCTACATTTTCCCAGTTTAAGCTGTTATACCTGTTGTCACCTCTTTTCATCACAGTCATGCAAGTCAAAGTCAAAGTGGCATTGTTACAGGGGTCAGATGAGTTAAGAAATGTAGCAGCCACAAAGAGTATAATTATTGCTAAGGTACTGAGCCCGCCAACGCCAAGCCTTACCTGCTGCTGTGATGTGGTGTATTTTCTATGAGTGGGCAATAGTAGGAGCAGAAGTCTAATTGCCTTGAGAAGCAATTTAAGTGATCCAAATTGATTTAAAAGTGAATTCAGAGAAGTTAGGTATTTGTAGAATAGATCAAAATATTTTATTTGTATTATTATTTTTTTGTTGTTTTATACTGTGGCATTTGACTTATTGTCAATGTATATCATTATTCATGTACCACAAGCAAAGCACCAGGATATTCTCTCCTAATTAAGTGCAGGGCCCCTTGTTTTATTCTATGTCTGAAACTTCACTTGCACTCATTTTCCAGTACATATATACATACATACAACTATTTCAAGCACGGGGATTAATGCCCTTCTAGCTTGCCAATATGCCAAAACACTTGTTCCCATAATAAGTGTCCAGGTTGTTCTTAAAAATATCTAAACTAGTACTTGCTTTAATGTACTTTGGTAGTCTGTTCCATGCATCAGCTACTCTGTCAGAAAACCAATTAGTACACTTCTCATTCCTATAGAATCTTCTGCATAGGCCATCTGATGATTCTCTAGTACTTTGTGATAACCCCAAACATTCCCAGAGGTAGTTGTCCCTAAATGCCCTATATACCTGAAAAGATCTTCTCTTAGATATCTGTAAGAGATACTGTACAAGTACAGATATTGTAGTCTTTCATAATAACTTACATTTTCACAATCACGGATGCCCTTAGTATATTTCCACTGTACTCTTTCCAGTTTACTCATGCTTGTTTTCTTATAGGGTTTCCATATTGTTATTCCATACTCAAGTTTGGGTGTAATGTAACTAACAAACAATGACTTCATCATTTTCGATTTTCTAGGCTTTATAAATCTTTTTTATACAATCTATAGTTCTATAACTGTCGTTAACTAATTGGTTGATATGATTAGAAAAACTCATAGCTGGATCTATCCATAAACCCAGGTACCTAAATGAGTTTACAGTTTCAATCACTGTGTGCTGTATTAAATATTCACTTTTCAGTTTATGTCTCCCAGATCTCATATGCTTAGTTTTTGATGTATTTATCACCATATTATTATCCTATGCCCAAATGGTCAATTTATTCAAGTTATTTTGCAGACATGCCTTATGTGTAACACATGTAAGCAGCTTACCCAATTTCAGGTCGTCTACATATAGACTGTAGAACACCTCAGATTAAAAAGTTAGGTCTGAAAGATACAATCTAAACAAGTAAGGGCTTAGTACAGAGCCCTGTGGGACAGCCCGACTGTAACCAAGAATTTCATCTTTCCAGTTGCTGTATGATACTTGCTATTTCCTATTTGTAAACCTTGCAGCTATCCATCTTACCAAGAGTACATCAATACCTAGTTGTACTAATTTGTTGATCAGTGTTTTGTGTATGACCCTGTCAAATGGTGAAGTTAAATCTATATAAATTACATCACAGCACAATTTTTCATTAATCGCTGTTATTATATTGTTATAAAACATCATGTTACAGGTGCTAATAGATCTATTTTCAACATATGCATGCTGATATATGGTTTCAAGTCCCAACTTATCCAATTCTGACAATACCTTATCCAATATTATCCTTCACCATTATTTTTCCACAACATGAAAGTAGACTTAAGGGTCTGTATGACTCTGGGTTTGTCCTACTCCCCCTTCACTTAAAGACAGGTTTAATAAACACGTCTCCAATCTTGAGGAATCTCCCTATATTTATATGACCTAGTGAATAATAGATATAATGGTACCAGAAGTTCTTGCTAAAGTGTTCTCATGTCATCGTTACTAATTCTTTCTCCTCCCTGTGCTTTGTTTTGATCCAGTTTGCACAGTTCTTTTTTAATATAATCTAATTTGATTGCAGTATCTGGGGATAGCTGGATGTCACTAGGATAACTTATCACCCCTTTTGTGGAGCCAAACTGTTTTGCATAAGATTTTATAAATATGTCTGTAATCTGTTGTGTCTGAGAATAAATTTTAGAATCTGCACACAGTTTATCAATTTGTATGTCTTTACTCCTTCCACATCTTATGTATCTACGGTAAACTCTCAGTTAACCGGTACTCTCAACAACCGGCAAAAAATATCGAAGAAGTAAAGTACAATTTTCATGTGTTGCACTTTCTGCCCCCCCCCCTCCCTGCAGAAACATACCTTATATTTTCAGAGTTTTAGAGTTTTAAAAAGGAAGATAGGAATAAACTCCCTCTCTCCCTCACCTGAGAGCACATCAAATCAAACAAATAGTATAGGGTACAGTATTAGTCAGGCCTATTTTTAATAATAACTCTCAAACAACCAGAAACTACAGTTATCCATCATCTACCGATCCCCATGGGTGCCAGTTAACTGAGAGTTTACTGTATAAAAAGGTTTTCTGTTATGCTCAATATCTTCATATAAATTTTCTTCAAATTTTTCTCGATCTTGTCTCGCACTATGCTTAATCTGTTTGTCCAGCTTGTTTATTTCAGTTTTCAAAGTTGTAGTTTGACCTCACTTCCATTTCTTACTTTTTGTCTCTCACCTTAATCGGGTATTTTGTTCTTATGGAGATATATCCCCCTGACATTGTATGCCTAGATCCTGATGTTAAAAATATTTTGGGATTTTTTGCACTCAAACAATTTCTGTTTCAAAACTTTTCACATTTCATCTGCAGGTTTCCTACTGAACACCTCACTCCAGTTAGTTTTATAAAGTGACTGTTTTGCTTCCATATAATCTGTAATTAACCTTCTGTGCATTGGTTTAGATTTCATTTTGGCAGAATTGTCTAGCAACAAATTAACCATTATAACCTCATGATCACTGCATATCAATGGTGCAAAACTTGACTTGAAGTAATAGTAATTTCTTTAGGAACACAATGTCTAGTGTGTTCCATCCCCTGGTAGTTTTTTTTTTTTTTTTTTTTTTTACAATCTGAAGGAATTGTTGTTCCCGAATATACGTTGTGATTAATTTCCTTACTAACATTGCTGAATCAATATTATTCTGTCTGTTTCCTGGCAAATTTAAGTCCCTAGCTAATGTTATTCTTCCCTCCTGTGTTTCATGCAAGAAATGTATGATTTCCTCTAGGTCATCTGCACATGACTGTGGTGGTCTATACACTCCAACAATTGTTATATGTTCCAGGGTTATCTTTATTGTCACAGTTACACAGTCTATAGTATTGGTGTTATCACTGAACGTGTAATAATCACAGGTCTCATAACTATCTTTAATCCCTATCATAACATCTCCACCTGATTTTTTGTTAGAATGTCTGTTAACATTAAAAACATTTATACCCTGACAGAACTAGTTTCCCAGAACTGGTTTCCAGTCATTGTTCTTTAACTATGTTTGGACAGCCGTGGTGGTGCAGTGGTTAGCATTGCCACCTCACAGCAAGAGGTTCACCGGTTCAATCCTCGGCTGGGGTGCCTTCTGTGCAGAGTCTGCATGTCCTCCCTATGGTCGCGTGGGTTTCCTCCGGGCACTCCATCATCCTCCCACATCCCAAAGACATGCGGTAGGTGGATTGGACACTCTAAATTGGTCCTAGGTGTGAGTGTGTGCGTGTGTTTGTGTGGAAGGCTGGCAACTCGACACTATAAAAACTCCACTGCCAGTCATGAGAGGACAGGTGTTCCACTGTGGTGACCCCTAACTGAGAAAAGGCGAGGTAAGACAAAAAAGTTCTTTAACTTTGTTTCACAAACAATAACAACATCAATCTTGTGAGAAAGTAGCAAATTTTCCAATAAAAAAACTTTATTATTAATGCTCCTAGCATTAACAACCATCAGAGATGCATCAAATGTTGCTGTTTGTGCACTGTTAAATTTTCAACCTGGCAAAAATCCTGCCTAGTGTTTGTCAAATATGACAAAATATCTGCTGCAAAAATTGTCTTCCCTGATCTTGACAAATGCATGCCATCCTGTCTGAACACGTGTGCCCAAAGCTAGGCTTGGATGCTCTACACATTTCCATTTTTAAAACGGGACTTTTTTTTCCATGTAGGTATTTACCCAAAAATATTTCATTCACTGTAACCTGACTCTCCTTTATGTAGGTGATTTGTAAAAAAAATATGTCCTAACACCAGTACAAGCTATACTATCTAAGAGGGCTGTCAGCTCCCTACTAACAGAGAATACTTGTGGATGACATTTGTACCAACATTAATAAAAACGGATCAGTACTTTCTTACATTAAGGTGCTCCAAGGCTTGTCTCACATCTTGGCAAGCATAACACTGTTTGATGTTCATTGTCTTTTCTGCAAATTTTAGTATCAGTTCCTCAAATAATTGTATCTCCAATTACAAGAATATCTTTGCTGACCAGCTTTGAAGAATCTTCACCTTCTAATACAGTAATATCAGCTCTATCAATTCCTACAAAGGATAGATCTTGTGTGTGTGTGTGTGTGTGTGTGTGTGTGTGTGTGTGTGTGTGTGTGTGTGTGTGTGTGTGTGTGTGTGCGTGTGTGTGCGTGCCCATGCATGCTGTTTTTTAGTAATTATTGAACATTTGGCTTATTATAAACTTCTGCCTTGACTTGGCTGCCTGTCGGTTGACACCTGTTTTAATCTTGTTTACACAGTTTTGAACTTGTTTTTTTAACTGGAAAGTAAGACTGTTCTGTATACATTTCTTCAAGTTCTAATATTAAATTTGAAGAAAAGCTATTGGTAAAATGTTATTGTTGGTAACAATTTGTCATTGAAACTGCCTTGAAGAGTTAATTTGCTGCAACTTGTTGGATTCTGTCAGTCTCAATGTTACCTGTACCTTTTATTTCCTGAATATTGCATTTTGTCAGTATTGTCAGAACTTGTTGTGAATGAATTGGTTGAACTGATGCTCTCATTTTTAGTGCTGTCTATGTTAATAGCACTAACCTGCCTACAAAATACATTGCATTTCTGGTAGAAGTTTCATCGGACTGTGTCTTTTCAGACTATGTGTGTTTCACACAAGATTTATATATAGATCACTGAGGCTGGTGTTGGTGATTGTATCTGGTAAATTGCAGTACACCATGTTGTAGGTAGTTATCAGACTTTTGTGGAAATCATGTATCTAGCTGTGTGCTAATATTATTTAGTTTATGTGGCTGATTACTTATTGTTTAAGTTGAAAAAGTCAGTTCTGTTAAACAATGCTTAGTGAAAGCTGCTGGGAATTGGTCATCCATACATATTTCTTTAGGGATTTTGCCATCACAGAATACCATTACATGACCTGAGTGTTAGACCTCCATTTGTTTACGGCCCCCATATGATATTGTCTGCGTTACTGTAATGAGGCTGACTGTTAGACTAATTCAGTTAACAACATTTTTAATAAAAAAATGCTGTCTTAACCATGCTTATTTAATTATGTTCTCAGGCAAATTGAGTCAGGCATAGACCTCAAATTAAATCAAGGGGATTTGGTGGACTGTTAGCTTGGTATATAGCAGACTGTGAGTATTATGGATATGCAGATACAGTCTTACACTGGAACCAGAGATCTTTTTTATTTTGTGTACAGTGAGCCCATTAAGTGAGGTCCCACATACCTTCACGATTGCGATGCAGCTCATGATCATTTGGGGGCCGTAAACAAATGGAAGTCTGACACTCAGGTCATGTAATGGTATTCTGTGATGGCAAAATCCTTAAAGAAATATGTATGGATGACCAATTCCCAGCAGCTTTCACTAAGCATTGTTTAACAGAACTGACCTTTTCAACTTAAACAATAAGTAGCCTACACTAACACCATTTCCATCATATTATAACTGTTTGGTTGTGGTTACTTGGGAACTTTCTGTTCTTACTATCAGGAGAGGACTTGAACATTTGTGTTTTTGTCTATTAATAATCTGACATGCTGTTTGCTGAATCACCATTGCTCTCAACCTGCAAACACTGAAAATAAGTTCAAAGGCTCTTGAAAAACAGGAACAGCCAGCCAAAAATCTGAACTTCTAATTAGCATAACATCTGCATACCAAATAATACATACCTCTTTTTACTTCCAATAGGATTACGGGGTACTGTTCAAAATAATAATAAAAAAAATAAACATGACAACAATGATGCAAAACATATTAACAAAGACACTATGTAAAATCTGTAGACTTTATTAAATGATATTGCAAACATCTACCTCACAAGGTCATGTGGGTTGACTTTTTTAAAATATTGGTTTCACTAGTATGTTGGTCACGTGTACTGAACAGCTTAAAAATCATATGAAGGGTTAGATAAAGCCTGAAAATAGATATATACCATCAAATATGTACAGTTAAGAGGTATGTTAACCATTTCTAGAATGCTGATTGACCTATAATTAATTACAGATTGAGCAGTTATTTGCAGCTGCTAAACTATAGTATTTTAATTGCACTAATATAGTTATCAATTTAAATGTGAGCTATTTTAATTCTCTTTTTCCAGTCTGGGTTTGGTTTATAATACCAACTTGTTATTAGCCTATAGCCCATTTTATTCTTTAAGGACTGCACATTCTGTAGTCCATTCCTGCTGGAATCAGAGAATCCTAAAGGATAGGAATGGGATGATAAAAATTGTTCCTACATGGAGTCACCCGGAATAGGGGAAATAACTCAGTTAAGGATTCACAACCTCACCCAGTATAAAACCTCACAATGACAGGTGTTCTCCTTGAGGTAACTGAGTCTGTTCTTCATTGTAGGCCTGTTTTGTAATACTGACCTTGCCTATATATCAGAGATCTGTAGAATTCAGACCTTCACTTAGCCCTGGTCATTCTATCAATTTTCTCTCTTTTTCATAGGGCAGTGGGGGAGGTAACCCTTTTCTTTAGATTTCTGCTATTATAGTTGCCCTCTGCGGAAATATCTTCAAATGTATAACAGAAACTTTTGACATTCACTGTTGCTTGTTTTGAATTCACTTAAATGTTTGTAGTTTCCTGTCTCTTGTTAAGGACTTACTATTGTTGAAGTAGCAAAACTTACAGCCTAAGCTAAGACAATGGATAACCATGTTCTTGACTGGCACTTGAAAGCAATCAGGGCACAGTATGAACACCTAGGCATACAAACTGAAGTGTAATACTACTACTCAACGCAGCTACTCAGTCTGGGTCTAGGAATGACAAGTTATCTGTATAACACGGAACAAAGATCAGAGATGATGCTGACCAAATGTAGCCCCATCTATTCTACTTACTTCCATCTGTTCAGTTGCACTTTGCAGCTCCACCTTGCATTGAAGTTACCAGTCTCCTCTGATAATATGCCCCTGTTCTAATAATTTTTGATTCCACGCAGTTTTCTGTTGTATCACTGCATCATGTAAGTTATCAGATTCATAGTTTTCTGCTTTATGTTTTGGCTGAGTTATGTACACAACAAGTGACTCTTGAATCCATCCACTTCTAGTGAAAAATAAAGTTAAAAATGTTAAATACCTTAATTTCTTCATATTTGAAATGAAGGAACACTGCATGCTGTATATGTGTGCTTTTTTTAAGTCCATTGACAGTAAAATACAGATTATATCTTTGAATTAAAAGTCTTCAGTTTTTGACAAGGTTCCATGAAACTTCAAAGCCATTAGCTATTATAGTAACATCTGGAATCAGAAATGGAAGAAATGTAGCTGAAAAACTGGTAGTGCATTTAAGCACGTAGATGATAATATTTGTGGAAATGAGATTCCACACTTGTTACTTTGTGAATGGATTAACATTAAAGTTACAAGAATACAAGCTACTTTGGTTAACCATGAAAAGGCAGAAACAGCTTGAAAAGGCCAAAGTGTAGAGTAGAACAGGAATGCAGCTTCTGGTGTCAAATAAGTTGAATGTTGCCACCATGTGTCCCTCTGTTCCTGCCACCATGGAGTAATGTATACTTGTGAAGTATAAACATTTACAGGAAGAGCAAATAGAAGCATCCACATAGATGTTAACACCAAGTAGATTTACTTCAGACTGACTTCAAATGCTGGGTCACATGACACATGCTAAAGCATGTAGCTGCACCTTTCTTAAGACCAAGATACCTTAGAATCAATAATACACATGTCCCTGTATATGTGAGATAGTTGTGCATAGGAACCGTAATACTGAACACTATTGCAACCTTTGGTTTTATTTATGTTCTTGTGCTTATTTACAGTCTACAAAATTAATCAACCCATCCTGTTGTAGTTGTGCTCTTAAACCCAGTGCATCTGTTGCTGCCTGCCTCTTGTGATAATTTTACAACATAATTCCCTTCCTCTACCCATTTATTGAATGTTGACCATAAGCATATTTTGCCGTTTTGCAAAGTCTCTCCCCTTAAACTACTCACCAGGCTAAAAGACCTTTGATAAAATTGCTTAATACTGAGTGTAATGATAACACTTGCACTGATATTAGTATCAAATCAGTGAGTTTTTTTTTAATTATAATTACTTTACTGGTTATTGCTGCTGGCAAAAGAATGTTTTCAGGCTAGATGTTTTGTATTGAAAATTAAATGCTTAGTTGCAGGTCCACTCTTACATTATTGTAAAACCGATCTCCAAGCAGTTATAGTTACCCCTGTCCCCAGAGGCATTCTTGTCAGTATCATGAATTAGCACTTCCTCACAACTTCTCTTGCCAGCCTGACTGAGATGGATATCTTGACACAGTGTAAGAATTGTCTCATGCTGTCTGATGATCAGCTATTACTTAAACAGCTTAATACAATGTTTGAGAGATGTACATATATAATATCCTTGGAGGCAAAACTCTCACACACAGTAAACTCAGACACCAAAATCATCAGCAGTATAGCACAAATCACACCTCTCCAAGGCCATCACAATACACATAATCTATCATATGTTGAGGTTCTAAAGATTAACTCGTGTAAACCTCAAAGGTGTCCAAAACACAACACAGGCACAAATTGCACTCAGCATATTAAGCCTACTTCCTCACATAGCACAATGATTCCCAAAGTTACAGATGCTGATGCTGAGCCCATAAGGCAGGCATCAATCCAACCAAGCATTCTTGTTATAGGTGACTCCATTGTAAGACATACAAATTTTCCTCTTACAGGCTAAGCAAAGAAAGAGTGACACTTAGTTCCTTGTCTGGTGCCAAGATCCATCAGATCACACATGTGCTCAAGTCATTGAGTAATAAGCACCGGTACGACTCTGTCATAGTTCATGCTGGTGTCAATGACTTGAGGTGTACCTCCCTGAACTATATAAGGTAGAAACATCATAGAGCTCTCAGACTATGTGTCCAAGGCAGGTATGAGCCTAACACTGAGCAGCATTCTGCCTTCTCCAAGGATGATGCTGCAATATGAGCAAAAAATAATTGACTTCGATAATTGGCTTAGTTTTTGGTGTCATTCAAAGGGGGTCCAATATTTGTCAGCTTAGGAAAATATGATTGACAGACTACACTTCTTTGCTAGGGCTAACCTGTATCTTTCCTCTCCAGGATTTTGATTATTGGTAAAGACATTATCCACCCAATAGTGTCTTTTGTTAGGCAATATCAGCCTTATAAACCTACCAACATAATGAAACAAGCAAAAGAAAATATGTAGATGTTACTGATCAATGCTCAGAGCCTGCAGAAGAAACATTGATGTCTGTATAGTGACTGAGACATAATTTAAAATAGCAGAGAACACTCCAGCTGTGTAGGGCTGCAATGCCTTCCACATGTTTAGACCAGCTACTGTGCAAAACGGAAAAAAGGTGAAGGTGTCTCAGTCTACATCCAGAAGAGACTCACATTAAGGCTGGTAAAGCATCATCATGCACTAGAACTTCTTCATGCCCAAATAATCATCAGAAAGGTCCTGTACCACATATTAGCTAGATATAGAACTACCTCTATGACAAAAGAAAGACACAATGCCTGTCTACAGGAACTAGAATCAGTATTAAACCAAATAGTATTTTCCTAAGTGATTTAAACTATTCAGCTGTAGAGTGGGAAACCTACACCACACTAGTGCACAGGCACAGAGATTCCTGGACTTTGTCAATATAAATGGCCTGGAACAGTTAGCCTCTAAAACCAAAAAATAACTACAAATCTTTCTTTAACTATGTCAGGAAGTTAGAAACTAACACTCAACAATGTTCAGAGGTATTCTGCAATAATATTGCGCACTCTGACCCAAAGGAAATAGCTAATATCCTAGCAGAAAAAAATACTTAAAATTTTAAACCATCCACAGTTATATATATTCCACAGATTCTACAGTCCTAGCTAACCCTCTAATTACTATGCAACAAGTTATTTCATCCCTCTCGGAAGCTATGAACACTTCATCCATGAGTCCTAATAATATACCAGGTTGTCTGATTATTATTTTCAAATACAGCCTATCTGAACCCTTAATTTAACCTCTTTAATCTGAGCTTCTTCATTGGTAAAATTCCTAAAGTCTAGAAAACAGCCATTGTTAATTCCATTACATAAGGATGGACCAACCACGGATCCTGGTAAATACCAACTGTTAGTGTCACTAACTCATATGTAAAGGTATGACATGTTTTATTTTAGACTTTATGAGTCTGGATTTCATCAATTTGGCTTTGTCAAAGGAATGTCCTACCTCTTTAACATCATTATTTTTTTTTGAAAAGGTAACTGAAACAGTGGATAGTAATTATGCAGTACATACCGCATATCTGGACCTAGCCAAGGCCTGTGACACTATTCTACAGGCAGACATCGACAGACATGTAAATTTGAATATAGATCTATATATGTGGTACATAAATAACTGGTTGTCTGGCAGAAACCATGTGGTTAGAGCTGCATGTACCACTTCTGAAAACAAAAATGTTACCAGTGGTGTGCCATATGGCTAGGTGTTGGGCCTTCTCCTATTTGGCATCTATTTTTCAGACTTTCAGGCCAACATTTCTGGCCTATGGTCATCTAAATTTGCAGACAACTGTAAATTGGGTATTTTATTCAGTCTTCTACTGATTCAGAATTGTTCCAGAATGGGGGGCGTGGCCAAGGATGAACACAGGATAGCAGCAGATTTCTTCAGCTCCACCAATTTCATTACACTGACAGGAATTAATTACTTAAAAAATTAATTTTTGAAGTAATTTTCTTTCTAAATATGTTTGTTTTATATAGTTCTTGAACTATATCTAAAAAAGAAAGGAAATTTTAACAATATTCCTGTCAGAAATCACATTGGAAATTTTCCTGTCAGTTTATCAGTCTGAAATGAGTTCCAGTAAGACAAATTCTCAAGACTCCAGCATCAAGAAAGAACTTCAGTCTCTGATAACTATAATCCAGCAACTTACTGCTAAGATGGATAAAATGGATACTAAAATTGATACCTTCATAGAAAAACTACAAAACAAATAGACTGGTTACATATAGACCTGCAACAACAGAAGATCCAGATGACAGGCATAGAAGAAGCTGTGAATGACATGGAAAATAGAATCCAAGAAGAGGAAATCAACATTGATTTTCTGCTGAAACAAAATACACATTTACAAACAAAGCTGGATGACTTGGAAAATAGATCTAGGCGCAATAACATTAGGATTTTTGGACTGCCAGAAAATATTGAAGGTAACAATATTACTTCTTTTTTAACAACATGGCTCCCTAAAACTTTAGACTTACCAGAAGCACTCTCTTTTGGTATCGAAAGAGCACATAGATCTATAGCTAATACTAACTCTAACAAAAACTATCCTAGATCAGTTATAGTTAGATTTCTATCATCTTTTGATAAAGAGATGGTTCTTAAATCTGATTGGGCTAAAGCTCCTATTAAGATTAATGAGACAACTGTGCATTTTGACAATGACTATTCTTCCTTGGTAATAGCTAAAAGAAAAGTTTTTCTGCCACTAATAAGGGAGCTTAAAAAAGCACAATTAAAAACATACCTTCTGTTTCCTGCCAAGCTAAAATCTTCCTTCCTGATGGTCCTAAAATTTTTGATGACTTAGACTCTGCTTTACTGTTTATCAAAAAAAATAAGATTTTGGATAAAATAGAGGAAATGGAATGGGCTAGTCCTTCATCAAAGAGACTGGCAACTGAAACTTCGTGGAAGACTTCAGAGAAGAAGAAGAGACTAAAGAACAAATGATTTGTTCTATGTTTTTTCTTTTTCTCTCATCATTTTACTTCATTATTAATCTTTTTAAATATAGTTCCTGCATTTCCAGAAAGCCACAAATGTTCTGAAAAAGATTTAATCAAAGTTATTCTCTATGTGCAAAGAAATGTTTTGTTTCATAACCAGTCAAAATATCTGAGGAACTAATAACAAGCTATTATTCAATTTGTTTCTCTTTCTGAAAAAGAAGTAAGGTCAGTAATTTGATACATTTTTTTCTTTTTTTCTCCTTTTCTTCTTTTCTTTGTTTAAACAATGACATTCTATTTAGATTATGTAGTGGGTAAAGGGTGGGGGAGGGCAGGGAGAGAAGAGTAATGAAAATATGATAAATGGAATAATAACATATTTATTCCTTGTAAAAAGTTTATATGTTCTTCAAATGCTATTCCTAATTATACTTTCTTGATTATACTGCTTATGCTTGTTTGTAAATAATATGTCATGCTTTAACTAATAATAATTAGAACTAAATAATAGTAAATAATATGTTTTATTTTTAACTCTATTAATATAAACAGTAAGTAATATTCCATTGTATATACTTCTTATAGCTTTCTCTTACATTTTTTATTTCTGCTTTACACTCTTTTATTTTCTACTCTCTTTTCTTTTCTTTATTCTTTCTCTTTATTTTTTTTCTCATATTAATATATAGAAATGCTTTTGATCATATAGACACAGTAAATAATAAGATTTGCATAAAAATTGAGTTGGGACAAAAATATTGAGTTTTATTACCTATTAATAACTTTGGGCTTAATTTCACTTACATAGAGGCTGTAATAACCTGTAAAATACATTGCAAAGGTTTTGTCATGTTTAGATGCATTTACACTGCTAAATGAATGTTTGTCACTAGTTTTTAACAAGTTTCCCGCCAAAATGTTAAGGGAGACAATCTGGGATGTGGGCTACCTCATGAACAGTGTCCTCAAGCTGTTTCAAAAGCTTCAACTCTCAGAATTCTCACAGAGAAGCTGAAAGCAGTCAATCTGACCTTTGACCCAGATATCACACTGACACATCACAGATTCAGGAAGAACACTTTACCAGGAAGTAGAACTGATGCAAATGCGACTATGTGAAGGAAAATGAACTCTTTGACATCTAAATGTAAGTTATTTTATATAATTACTTAAATATCTATGTTATAATTCATAAAATATGTCAGTTATAATGATTTTAAATGATGCAGTTTCTTGTAGTAAGTAAATGTCTTATTTTAGAAGGCATAGAAAATGAAACATTTATTCAAGTGTTTTTGAAAATCTACTTGACTGCTGCATACTAATTTGTGTTCAAAACTTATGTTCCAAACATATACATTACTATAACTCATTTAATTCATCTGATTGACAAGCATAAATAACTTTATAACTCTGTTCTGGAAGAAATTGTCTTGTGATATATTTTAAAGCAGTAGTATAGACATACAAAATACAGATGTTTTTTTCTTACAATAATGCAAGTGTTTCTGAGAATTTGCATAACTATGCAGTATGATTTATAACAATTTCTATAAATATAATATTTTATTCTATTGACAATAATGAGTATGAGTAAAATGCTCATATACAAGCAATTCAAGGTTTTTTTCTGGAAGCTGTTGACTGCATTTACATGACAGAAAATAGATACATCTTAATATATGTAATGTCTGAACCATATTAGCCAAAGTTTTTGATTTAAATGAATGTTAGAACTTATTTTTACATACTTTGAATAAATTAATATGTAAATATGCCTTCCTTTTTTTTTCTCTCTTTCTTTCACTCTCTTTCCCTCTTTCACATCTTTTATTTCTCTCTCTCCTCTTGGTTCCTAATATCAAGTTTATTTGAATGCTATTTGAATACAAGTGTATTATATTACATAGATGTATATAGTAGTATGAATATTTTTTTTTAAAAAAAAGTTTATTTTAGTTTATATGATGCTGTTTTATCAAATGTGTAGTCTTGTCTTGCTAGATAATTGAATTGAAAGCTGTTAATTTAAGTTAAATATAACCAGTATTATATTGATAAGGTGGTAGCTGAGGTACTGCTGCTTAGGGTAGGGGGTTAACTTGAGTGGTAAATACTACTCTAAGTTGGAGTTTTTAACTCCAGGCTGGATGCAAGGTTTAATCCTTACATTATTTTCACTGTTCATTGTTATATGTATATAGTTTTGACATCCACAATATATTTTGTACACTCATTGTCACTACAAACAAAATTGAATCCTATACAAAATCCCATAAGAGATTCAATAAATGCAGCTATATTTAAAGGTATACCTAAAGGAGGAGATGTAACATTACTTATGTTGTTATTTGTTATTTTGATCATAAGATTCTTAAGTTTTAAAAATGCCAAATGACATCTTTAAAAGGAATTTCTTTAAACATTAATGGATTGAATAATCCGTGTAAAAGGGCAAGCCTAATAAGATACATTAATTTACATAAGGCCAACTTAGTCTTCCTGCAAGAAACCCATCTCTTGAAAAAAGATATTGATAAACTAGCCACAAACAAATATACAGTATTGGTTAGTTCAGAGCACACTCAGAAAAAGAGGAGTGGCTATTTTATGGAATAAAAGTATGCCCATTCCTAAAACCATTAAGTCTTATCAGGATGACAAAGGAATGTTTTGTATGGTTACAATACAAATTAATGGGAAGACTTACACTTTAATTAATGTATATTGGATACCTGGAATTGGTATTAATACAGTGAAACATCATCTTGATAAGATCATATCATTCTCTATAGGAGATATTATTTTAGCTGGTGACTTTAATTGTATACTACATGAAAGTGATACTACCACTATAGGAAAAAGAAGAATTACATCTAATGCAAAACATTTAAATGATTTTGCTAATTCTTATCATTTGAATGATATTAATAATCAGATAGATTCAAAATCATTACCATACACCTTTTTTTCTAACAGATACAAAACTTATTCAAAAATAGATAGGGTCTTTATTTCTAACCAGATAGTAACAGATTTAATTAATTCCAAAATCATTTCATGTCCTATATCTGATCATAATTCAATTGTTTTTGAATTCATGATAAAAATACTCATAATGTTCAGATCAAAAGGATACCAGCATACTTAACTCAACTAAAAGACTATAAAGAATATATACTTTCAGAAGTACAACATTTTCTAGACATAAATAATACTCCTGAAGTCTCCATTGTCTATGTTTGGGATGCCTTAAAATCATATCTATATGGACAAAGTATAAGATGGTATAATAATAAAAGGAAATCTTTGGATAAGGAATTGTTAGATATTCAAAGTAAATTAGACTCTTATAAACATAATAATAAAGAAAATATTATGGATAAGAAAGTCATTGAAGAAATAAACAAACTAAATGAGAAATACAAAGAAATTTTAACTCATAAAGTTAAAATAACTTTAGAGAAATACAAGTTTTGTCTTACTCAATAAGCCCCAAATACTTACATAGACTTAAAAATAAAACAAAAAGGTTGAATAAACAAAACCATATCAAAGAAATCTTTTTTCTAAGGAAAAGAAGAATGTTTCTAGTCTACCAGAAATACTAGATGAATTTAGAAATCACTTTCACAATATTAACAATAATAACATTAACATGGAACCTAAAGATAAAATAAAGGAGTTTATAACCACAAACATGAATAAAAAGCTTAATAAACAACAGATTAAACTATTGGACAAAGGTATTTCATATACAGAGGTTATTACACAAATAAATAAGCTTAAATCAAACAAAGCACCGGGTAATGATGGTATTTTACCAGAGATATATAAAATCCTGTCTAAAAGTACATATTCATTAATACATAAGATTTTTATTTTGGCCCAAACTGAGTTAATAACCCCCCCCCCCATCTTGGCAATATACATTTATTTCGCCAATTTTAAAACCTAATAAAGATCCAACTAGATGTACTTCATATCGGCCCATCTCATTACTTAATGTTGATTATAAAATGTTTATGAGTATTTTTGCTGATAGATTGAAGACAATCATTCCCGGCATTATAGATATAGATCAGACAGGCTTCATTGTAAATAGAAATACTTTTGATAATATAAGAAGAACTTTAACATTAATTGATTTTGCAAATAGGAAAAAGAAAGATTTAACACTTATTAGTCTTGATATAAGTTCAGCATTTGATTCAGTAAGTTGGGACTATCTGTTTACCTTACTGAAGTGCACAAACTTCTCAGATGCATTTGTAAATCTAATTGAGCATTTATACAAAGGCATGTTGGCTTATATTAAGGTAGGAACATATGTTTCACAAAAAATACCCATTCGTAAAGGTACAAAACAAGGATGTCCACTTTCTCCACTATTATTCACTTTAGTAATGGAGCCTTGGGCTAATTTGATCAGAAACAGTACTGACATAGAGGGTTTTGAAATAGATGAAAATACAACATCCAAAATTCAGCTTTTTGCAGATGATGTTCTAATTACATCAGCAGGATCTAATTCTTCTATGCAGTCTCTATTTCATAAAATGATGAATTTTAAAAGTATTTCTGGTTTAATATTCAATGAAGAAAAAACTAAAATACTACCTATATATACACGAAAAAATATTCTCATTAGTGATTTTACTAAATATGTACCCAATTCAGGTCAGATAACTTATTTAGGTATAATACTATCTAAAGATATTAAATCTATTATATATAATAATTATAATACCTGTTTTCTTAATATACAAAATCTTTTTAATACCTGGAATAATATGTTTTTTTACTATGGAGGAGAGACTTACAATTATTAAAATGATAATATTCCCCAAGATTTTATACTTAATACAATCAATAATACTTCCACCTACAAAAATAATTATCAAGAAACTGAATACACTAATGTTAAATGTCCTATGGGCACCTAATAGACCTAGGATTGCATTAAAGAAACATACTAATAGCTGGTCTCAAGGGGGTATTTCTTTTCCAGACTTTAATTTATATACTATCTCTTCTATTGTAAAATGTATTACTTTATTAATAGATCAGTCATATATCGCATGGAAAGATTATTGGGAGCTAATTAGTATGCACTTCATGAAAATCTTAACACATAAAAATATGATTGTAAATAACTCCATGTTATGGTTACTAAAGGAATTTTGTACTTCACCTATTACACCTAAACATATGGTTTGTTACCCATTAAATATTATTATTAGCTATCGTAACTTTATATTCATGCACCCTAAGTATAGGGAATGGAATTTTATTATATTCCCTATAATGTATACTCAGGGTATGCTTTTGTCATCTACTACTGAAGGAACTCATTTAGCTATAGATAATGATCTAAAGTACTGGTATCAGTTGATATCTGATAATAAAGTTAAAAATCTAGATTTCTTAAAACAAGAATTTGATCTAAGAGAAACTGGTTGGTTAGAGGTTCAGACCTTTAGACAACATCTCATTGATAGAATAGATCTAATGTCTATAACAGTTAAAGAATCTATTCCAACACTGATTGATTACTTGATATTAAATTTACAACATAAAGTTTCTGATAAAGGTAAACTTTCATACATACATAAAATTATCAGACAAGAAACTTTTTACAGTGTAGATACATACTGGAATTATTTCACTTCTATTAATGGGGACCCACCAAATCAACAAGATAAACAATATATATTGGAATCTGCCTATAGAACTACGTCTTCCATTGTCTGGAGACTTTATACATGGAAATTTTTACATAGATCTTTTTATACACCTTTGATGATGAATAAAATAAATAATAAAAATAATCTATGTAAGAGATGTAATGTAGAAATTAATGTTGACTAGGCTCATATGTTTTATGACTGTATAAAATTGAAAGAATACTGGAAGTCAGTTAATGAATTTTTACAGGCTCTTTTTACAGATAATTTCATTATTTCTAAATCTCTTATATTATTCAACACACCTGTACCTCAAAGTATTAAAAAGGTTAAGCTTCCCTTGTTATGGTCTATTCTAGCAGTGGCTAGGAAAATAATAACAACCAGAAATTGGATTTCAGATAAACCTCCTTCGTTCAATGAATTTAAAAATGTTATGAATATAGTGTGCCATATGGAAATAAACACAATTAGGTCAAGAACAACTAGAAAAACATCTTATTATATTGTATGGGATAATTTACAAAATTTGTTAAAAAAATCCTAATTTCAATAGCATGGTATTTTAGTTTAATTAATTGATCTGATTGTAGTGGATGTCTTTGTAAATACTTTAGTTGTTTTGTTGAATGTTATAATCATATCTATTTTTAATTACTTGTATAAAATTGTTATGATATTTCTCTTGTATGTTAAAACAATAAACCTGTTTAAAAATAAAAAGAATTGTTCCAGAATGGGCTAGACCATGTTAACCATTGGTGCAAGGATAAAGATCTCAAATTCAATGTGAAAAAATGTAATATAGTTCATTTACATAAACAAAACATTTTTGCATACAATATGAGTGTTACATCCCCCAAATCAAGCACTATTGTAACTGGTCTAGGCATTCCTGTCTTGTTTATTAAATTTTATTGTATGACCATCATTTCTCTGTAGTAGTTTGAAAAGTTCTGTCTGACTCATGTAATTTTCAAAGGCATTTCCTTTAGATCCAGATAAGTCTTAATTCCCCTTTATTCATATCTCATCATATACATTATTGAATAGTTATTGAATAGTGCACCACGTAGCATGTATTCATCTACACATATTATTCAACTTGCTAGACATCACAGATTCATGAATAAGAAGATCAGTGTCCTCAAAAATCTTAGTTATCAGGACAGGTGCAGCCTTCTCTCTGTATTCACTTGCCTATAGACTCCTCTATGGGGATCCATGTCTAACGTTTTGAGCCATGAAGGATCCAATCCCCTTTGACCTGTTATTCCTTCACAGAACAAATGATAGTTCAAATACCTGCTTAAAGGAGCTAAACCTTTATCAACAGATAAATAGGACACACCGGCATGATAGATTTATAACTCAGTGTATCTCTCAGCTGTGGAACAAACTTTTACTACATGTCAAGCAGACCAGCTACCTTGTCACCCTCAAGGTAAACCTAGATGTTTGGATGGACAGCCTCAAGTTCTCCCTGGTTTATCTTGTCTTACCCTCTTTGAGGCTGTATGGAAATTTTGAATATTGTTTTTTGGCCAGACTTGTAATGGTCTGCAGATTGATTGCTTAGTGCTTACCTATGATCCTGTAAACAAGACTACATGCTTAACAACATGCATGAATGCATTTACGTATGCCAGTTACAGTGGCAATACTTCAGAAAATGAAAAGCAAAACTGCTGAAGGTAGTCAGTGTACAACATTCAGTTCTGGTATTTATGAAACAGGGATATTGATGCCCTCATATGGTGTAGACCATTTGGTCAGCTGGAAGATCTGCAACATTCCCTTCTATGATATTGAAAGGAAGAAATGCACAACAACACAGAGAAAGTTTGAAGAAGAAAAAAAAAATGTAACACTGAAAAAGCAGGAGGTGGTATGCAGATATAAGATAAACAGAGGCACCCTTCATGGCATCTGTTAAATGCAGAGTGAGCACAGTGGCATCCATAATAGGACAAGGTCACCCACTCATCTGTGACTGTATAGTCACTACTGCCATATTTATAATAGTAACTGGAATATCTCATCAGCCCATGGAAAACATGGTGGTTTTCGACTGTACCAGGTATCGATGTCTAAAATCGATGTCGAGTCGCATGTCCTAGTCAAGGCTGCATGCTTCTTTTCCAACAAATCTGGTGGTGATAGCTGAAGGATATTTAATGCAGTACCATATATCAGGAGAAATTAATTTCATGTAGAGTGACAAAGTGCACAGAAGAATACATGAAGAGGAACATTATATGATATAGCTTACCCTGTTATACAATAAGCAAATGACTGACATTAGGTAAAAGAAGAGTAAAGGGTTATGTAAGGCTAGATCTAGTGCAGCAAGCACTATAGTTTACTGGAGTTTTCTTAAAATGTTTTAAGTAGTCAAAACACCACTGAATGCAGAACAGGTTTCCCTAATGATGAATTTGCATCTAGCAATTCCTTTGGTTTTAATCTAACAAAGTCTGTTGTATGGATGAAAGTGATAAAGAAACTACATTTTCCCGTGGAATTAATCTGTTTGTGTTGTTTTATTAATTCACTGTGTTTCACTGACTGGCTATCAGATGAATTATCAAAACATTCCCTAGGATTCAATAAACTCCATGTAGGAATAGTGTTATTCCTATATGGAGTGAATGGTGTTCACATCCACATAGTCTTCTCAGCAGTGCACCCTTCATATTCATGAAAGCGTGCTACTGAGAATGGATCTGCAGACACGAACACTGAATAAGTGCAGGGGGCATGTTGCAGTAGTGCTCTCAGATCCAACATGCCCCCTGCACTCTCAAAGTGCTGTGCAGTACTTTTTAAGTGCTTTAAGTGTCCACGGACACTGAAATCAACAAATAAAAGTAAAACAGTGTCTGCGGACACTGAAAGAGTTAGTAAAACCTGGAATAAATGCAGATGGTGTGTGACAGCAACTGTCACACACCCTATGCATTATGAAAGTGCTGTATGGCACTTTACAATGCTTTCAGTGTCCACGGACACTGAAAGCTGGAGTGTGAATGGGAAGCAATGCAGGGGGTGTGTGACAGGTACTGTCACCCCCGCCCCCGCATTGTGAAAATGCCATATGGCACTTTACAGTACAAGTGTGTCCTCAGACATACGGCCATACCTGTAAACCTCTTAGTGCCCAAATTCCAGACAAAGGGCAAACAAATGGGGGGACAAAGGTCCAAAAATAGGGACATATTTTAAGTATAGCTCTCATAAACTTAGAAAGTTGATAGAGTAATAGTGTT
Organism: Protopterus annectens; assembly: GCF_019279795.1. Lineage (NCBI taxonomy): Eukaryota > Metazoa > Chordata > Ceratodontiformes > Protopteridae > Protopterus > Protopterus annectens. The sequence goes on along the minus strand of NC_056728.1, from coordinate 1,747,911,926 downwards.
TGTATTAACATAAATTTTCTGAAGGATTAGAAGTCTGAGACTCAAATGTATGCCATTATTTAGTGACTTCAATCCTGATACTAGTCATACAGACTTAGAAAGTTGATAGAATGACAGGTAGTGCATAACCAAATACGAATCAGCATTAGTATTAATACATGTAATTAAAGTGCTTGTATTCATTTTTTTTCCATTATAAGTTAAGTGTAGCTGAGCTGGTTTGTGTGTGGTGGCCCTCTGCTCAGAATTGCTTATACATCTTATAAGAGCTAAATGCAAATGTATAGCTAAAATTCTCACTGGCAAGATAGTGTAGTTGTTAGAGTTCTGGCTTTGCAAGCAGCAGTTTATGGTTCGAGTACCAAGGCAGGCATTTATTTTTACAAGAGAAAGCATTCTTAAAATTATTTTTATTTTTAAATTATGCAGTAATTGATATTTGTTAACCAGGGTAGTGTAGCTGGTCCAAAATTGAAGTGTCATTGGATAAAACATGTGAAATCACCCATGTAAATATGAGTGCCCCATACAGTATAGTCACACCCCAGGGTAATGTAATGAAAGCACATAGGTTGATGTCATGTAAAGTAAATCATATAAACTTAATATGTCAGTAATGATTAATTCATTTGCAATTCTGATTTTTTTAAATGAAAACTGAGCAATGCTTAGCAGTGCTTAGCTCTGCTCATCAGGTTTCATCATTGCTTAGACATTAATTCTAAGCAGCAGTCAGCTTAGCTAAGCGGATTTGTGCACCACTATGCACTGCTCAGCATGCACCCCTTTAAGCACTGCTCAACTCCGCTTAGCAAATTTGCGCACCGCTAAGCTGTGCTCAATATTTTCAAAATGGTCCAATAACGGTAATGGGTGGGAATATGGCCTTATTTAAACCACACAGATGGGAATACAGCCAGAACCTGCTGTAGTTTGATCTATGCAGGAACTATGTCTGGCATTAGAGAGGGAGTGCACTTTCTGGTGCAGCGCTAGGGCATTTTGGAGTCCAGGGTCATGGCTGGGATTTTTGTTGAACACCATGATGACAGACTGCTGCAGGCCCAGTACAAGGGCTCACAGTACCAAGCGGAGGCCTGGGACTGTCTGGCACATGACCTCATCAGTGCCACTGGAATCCAACAAACTGCTGAGCAGGTACGGCATCATTATGCTGACCTAAAGCATAGGAAAGGGCACTGTTGACCCAGTGGATCCAAGATGCTCGGGCATGGAATGCTGAAGTAGTTTGTAAGTATCTCATTCACAGCTGTACCAAATTCAAGCCTGAGTATGTGATAGACAGATATTCGTAATGTTTGTTTCCCCCCCCTACAGCTGCAGCAGAGAGGGATAGCAATGTGGAGGCCCATGTGGACAGACTGTCAAGGCTGCACCATCAGGCTGGTGAGTACATATCTATTTTGCAGTATATAGTGCAATAAATAAGAAGGAGTACATTGTTTACTGCCAATAGGTATAGTGTGTTCTGTGTCTACTGAATAAATAAAGTTTGTCAGGCTAAAATTGATCTACAGGATATGCAGTAATAAAGCACTGTGTCATGTTACTAAAATAAAGATTTATACCACAAACTGTTGTGTTTACTCTGGTATGTTGTTGAAGAAATAGAATGTGTGCAGGTTCTTCACAGCAAATACGGCTTTGACAGCGTACATTAACTGAGGTTGTTCTGAGAACCAGCTGTTATGCAGAACTGTAGATTGTGGAACTGTAAAACAAGATATACATGAAATATGAAATATGTCGTACACTAAGATCTGAACCCTGAATCTTAATGTGTAATGTTTATTATTTATTTATTATTTATTTATTTTACATTTGTTGACCGGGCTAGTCTAGCTGGACACATGTCCATTTTCAGTAGAGGCCCGGGGAGAAAAGCTCCAAGAAAACATACAGAGTTAATACAAAGTTAATATCAAAGTTATAACAGATATTATAAGAACATCAGTTATTACATAAAAACATTTTTTTTTGTATGCAGTATTATTGTTTATTGATACATTAAGGGAAGATAATAAAGGATGTAGGGTGAGATTTAGTGATATAGGAGAAGATTTAGTTGGGGTTGATACAAGAGCATAGCCAGTGTTTATTGAAGTATAGTTTTAGATTCCTATTAAAACGTGAGAGAGAAGTCTGAGATGTGATTTCAGAGGGTAGTTTATTCCATAGTTTTCCGACAGAGTTAGAGAACAAGGAGTCACTTGTTAAGTTGCTGGGTTTAGTAGTATTGATCAGTAGTTTGTTGGAGGAGCATAGATTTTTGAGATTATTATAAGGTGTAATGAGGCTAGACAGTATTGGAGTGTTGCTGGGTTGATACAGGGTCTTGTGGGCTATAGTGAGCTGGTGAAATTGAAGCTGGTTAAGAAATTCAAGCCAGTTTAATTGTCTTAGATTTAAACAGTGATGGGTTCTAAAAGGAGAGCCTGTAGCAAATCTAGCAATATTATTATAGGATGTTGCTAGTTTATTGAGGTTGTTTTTAGAGAGATTGGTGTATATAGGAGAGGCGTATAGAAGAGTGGATATTAGGTGAGTTCTGGCTATAGCGGTCCTAGCTCCTGGTGTAAGAAATGGTTTAATTCTGTAAAGGGATCCTAGTTTTTTGTTAACTAATTTTATTGTGGTGTTTATGTGAATATCAAAGTTAAGATTGTTGTCTATTGTTATTCCTAACAGTTTAGTGGTAGGGTCAGGAGAGATAAGAGTACCATTGTTAGAAATGAGATTAAAATGTAAAGAGGTGGACTTTCTGGTTGGTGTGAAAAGTAGCAGTTTAGTTTTTTGGGGTTTAGGAGGAGGCAGTGGTGTGAGAACCATTGTTCTACAGTGTTGAAAGCATTTTGGGTAAGAGTCTGAAGTTCAGTTTGAGAGGTGGCTGAGCAGATTATGGTAGAGTCATCTGCATATTGAATGCAGGTGGAGTATGGAATGGCTGTGTGCAAGTCATTAATGAAAATGGAAAATAGGAGTGGGCCTAATATGGAGCCTTGTGGGACTCTGAGGGAGATAGAAAGGTGATTAGATAGTTTGTTTTGCCAGAGTACAGCCTGCTGACGGTTTTCAAGGTAAGATGTAAACCAGTTCATAGATAGAGGATCAAGTGAAAGAGAATTTAGTGTATGAAGGAGCAGTTGGTGATTAACCATGTCAAAAGCTTTAGATAAGTCAATGAAGACTGCGGATGAAAGAAAATTATTATTGCGGTTATTATTGATGCAGTTTGGGAATGATAGCAGGGCAGTAGTGGTACTGTGGAAAGGTCTGAAACCATGTTGACAGTTAGCAAGTAGGTTGTTCTGGAGAAGGTGGTTAAGAAGTTGTTTATGGATGCATTTTTTCCATAATATTTGCAATAGGGGATAGTAAAGCTATGGGGCGAAAGTTAGAAAAGTCATTGGAGTTTCCCCCTTTATGTAGTGGGATGATATGCAAAATTTTCCAGATAGATGGGACAGTTTCTTCGCTTATGGATCTATTTATCAGAATGGAAATGGGATAGGCAATGGCTTTGGCTCCTTTTTGCAAGAATTCTGCTGGGAGTTTATCAGCTGAGGGGGTGGTAGGTTTTAACTTATGGGGAAGGGAGGAAATATAGGAAGTAGACACTGACTGTAAGTGAAATAGAGGGGGTGGATTTGTAGAAGAAGTGGGCAGGTTAGAGGTATCAGGAGACAGGTGGCTAGCTAGAGTTTGGACGGTGTCTGTGAAGAAAGAGTTAAAGGCATTAGCTGTTTGTGTGGTATTTTCAGGGTTTGAGCCTTGTGGGTTGGGTGTGATTGATTGGCCTGGGAAAAGAAGATTGTTAATACTAGTCCAAAATTTTCTAGGTTCCTTGAGAGAGGTTTGCTGTAATTGGAGATAAAAATTATTTTTGTCTAGCAGGATGGCTTTTTTGTACTGTTTCTATGTTCTCTAAAGGTTTGGCGGTCTGTCAGATTCTTAGTAGTATGCCATTTTGCCCAGGATTTGTTTTGGAGTAGGATTTTTTGTTTAGTATTGTTAGTGAGCCAAGGGGCTGGTTTAGCTTTGGTTCTAATAGAGTGAGTTGGTGCATGGTGGTCAAGGGTGGTTAAGAATGTAGAATTAAAGTATTCCACTGCTTCGTTTAGAGGGAGAGTTTTTAATGGTGTCCAATTACATTGTTTCAGTTCTGTTTGGAAAAGTTCTGAGTTAAATTGCTTTTTTGAGCATATTATTCTGAAAGTGTTAGGGAATATTATGTTGGTTTTTTGTCTGATAATATACATTTGTGAATGGTCACTTAGGTCATCTGGAAGGGTTCCTGTTATGTTGGTTTGTTGAGGAGTATTAGTAAGTATCCAATCCAAGGTACTTTCTTTGTTATTGAGTCTATTGGTTCTGGTAGGGCAGTTTATAAGTTGGGAGAAGCCATATAGGTTAATATGGGTGGTGGGGTTTATACTTGTACAGGAATTCCAATCTATATTAAAGTCCCCAAGGACTATGGTTTCTTGTGGGAGATTAATAGAAAGCCAATTAAGGATATATTCAAGTGTATTAATGTTATTTCCTGGGGGAAGATAAACACAGATGATATTTATGGCTTTACATTTGTTGACCTGAAGTTTGGAGATAATTATTTCTGCACTATTGTCCAAAGGTAAGTTAAGATTTATAGTGCTGACTTGAAGCTCTGTTTTATAGAGGATTGCTACCCCTCCTCCCTTTTTGGAAGTACGGTCAAGTCTAATGATATTGTAACCAGGTGGGGTGATTTCATTGTCTTTAATGGTAGGTTTTAGCCATGTTTCTGATAAACATAGGATATCAAATAGGTGAACCTGTAGGAGGGCGTGAACTTGAGCAATTGTATTGCAAATACTACATATATTAAGATGCACTATAGAGAGTGAATTGGAAGGTTTGGTAGGTGATAGGGTCCTAGTTTTGTCTTGGTTGCTGGTTGCAGGGGTAAGGGGATAGTTAGGGCCAGGGTTGGGATGAATGTCCCCATCTAAAAGTGAGTGGGGGAGTGTTAAATGTTTAGGCTGGAGAGGCTTACAATAATAGTCAAATAATTTTCTAGCTTTTAGGTTAGTGAACTTAATGTGTGTTAATCTGTGATATTTGGCTAGTAGGTAGCTGGGTTTGAAAATGAGGTTTAGGAAGTTATGGGAGAAAGGTATTGTTGGTGTTGAGATGTGTTTGGATGGGAAGGGAAGGGTATAGTGGAGTGGTTATTCATAGGAGGTAAAAAGATAGGTGGTGACTAGAGGAGGTAGGAGAAAGACCCAAATTAATAAGTGTAATTTGTGAGGGATGATAAATATAGACATTTTAAAGTTAGTGAGGTGAGATAGAGATGGGAGGTAGGTATTATTAAGAGATCTAGTAGTAGATTGGGTATTAGAGCAAGGAGGGATGAGAGGTAGGTATTAGTGGGTGTGTTAAAAAAAAGGGGGTTGGGAGTCTTAATAATGTGTTTTATATGATAGGAGTAGGTATAGAGGGGTGTGTCTTTTAGGGGAATAAATGTAGGAGCAGTGGGGGTGGGTGGGATATGGGGGCAGGGTAGGGGAGCAGAGTGAGCCCGAAGGGCGAATGGAGCGGGTAGAGACAAGAGAGTAGTCTTTCAAGGAGGACAATCAGTGAAGTATGAGAATTCAGCAGGTAAGTCTGGTAGATCTGGGGGTTGGAGAGGAAGAGTGTAGAAGAGAGTCAAGAGGCCAGTAAGAAGAGATTCAGGCTGTTAGAGGAGTAGCAGTAGATTAAGGATACCTTAGGACAAGGAGAGATGGTGAAAAAGTCTGTGGAAAACTGGGGACAGAGTGCTGGAGGTATGATTAACAAAGGGGCGGGAAATTAATATGCAGAAAGCTAAGAATGAGACGCCACCTAGTGGCTAGCCATTTAATTGCAAGAGGTAGGTGTCCTACAGGAGATAGCAGGCTAAGTGAGAGTTGGGGATGGAGCAGATAGTAATGGAGAGAATATAAGTTGGAAGTAGTTTTTTTTTTAAAGAGAAAAGTATTAAGGGGGGGTTGGCTGCTGGCTAACATGACTGGGAAGATTGCCTAACCTAGCAGAAGCTTAATACATTTGTGTAGTTGCAAATTTCTCTTAGCTGTAACAATACATACTTTCACTGCCTTTTAAGAGGAAAATATCTCTCAGGGAGCCGGAAGCTAATTCTGTAGTTTGAACTAATTTTCTGAGGTGTTCACCAGGGTAAGTTCAGGTGTTTGGTGTAAGGACAACAGGAACACAAGGTTTCACTGCCTTTTAAGAAGAAAATATCTCTCAGGGAGCCGGAAGCTAATTCTGTAGTTTGAACTAATTTTCTGAGGTGTCCAGCAGGGTAAGTTCAGGTGTTTGGTGTAAGGACAACAGGAACACAAGGTTTCACTGCCTTTTAAGAGGAAAATATCTCTCAGGGAGCCGGAAGCTAATTCTGTAGTTTGAACTAATTTTCTGAGGTGTCCAGCAGGGTAAGTTCAGGTGTTTGGTGTAAGGACAACAGGAACACAAGGTTTCACTGCCTTTTAAGAGGAAAATATCTCTCAGGGAGCCAGAAGCTAATTCTGTAGTTTGAACTAATTTTCTGAGGTGTCCAGCAGGGTAAGTTCAGGTGTTTGGTGTAAGGACAACAAGAACACAAGGTTTCACTGCCTTTTAAGAGGAAAATATCTCTCAGGGAGCCGGAAGCTAATTCTGTAGTTTGAACTAATTTTCTGAGGTGTCTAGCAGGATAAGTTCAGGTGTTTGGTGTAAGGACAACAGGAACACAAGGTGCAGGTTAAGCGCCGAGGCAGGGAGCACAGCAGCCAGGTACAGGGTCGGGGAAGAAAAGATTATAATGTATTATAGTGTGTCCCCTGCAGCATTGCCTTGTGTTAACCTTTACTTTCCAGATGTATTATTTCAAAGGATTAATACACAGTACACCATCTGTCATGCATTAATCTCAGGATTACAAGGTCAGACTGTCTAACCAACAGAGTATTAGGCAGAAATCAGTCAAACAAGAGACAGCAGTTCCCCAGTAGCTCAGTGTGGTGAGAAATAGCTTTGTTGTTCATTTTTGCACACGCAGACATGGTTTGAATCCAGGGAGTGGTACTGAGATGTGTGCATATATACACTCAAGAAATCTTGAATATTTGTAGAAACAGTCAGGTTGTGTTAACAGATATTTTCTCCACAGGTCTTACTGGTAAAGAAATGTTTGTAGTAGCTGTAAGAAGGGTATAATAATACACTGTGTAAAACTGTTCCACTGTCCAACCCCATGCCTGAAAAAAAGAGCAGGTCAGATACATATACCATGCACTCTTCCTGATGCAATTCTCTCAAGTGTCACACTGTCACAGCTAGTGGTCACTGTTGCCAATAACCTTGGACACAGATAGGAATCCAGGTGAAGTATGCCAGTAGCACACTCACACAACATCAGTGCTAAGTACACCTTCTTTGTCATATATATAACCCTGACATGTATGAGTCACCTCTAGTCATGTACCCAGAGTTGTCACAGTTTGTCCCATACCATTCCAGGTTGACAGTATACAGGTATGTATGTGCTACAGAACTATGGGCCATAGGTAGAAGTAAAGTGAGGGCAGACCTGTAGAGTATTGAGCAGTACTGTTGTGAAAAATAGAAGCCTATACAGTTGTTAATGGACTTTTATCTCTCTGCCCACCCCTTATCTGCATCAATAATTATTATTCTTATACTACAGGTATGTTCTTCTCAAAACCTATTGTTGGGAAATGTGTTCTATTATTGTTCATATATTTAATTGGTTGCATATTAACATACCTTGTTCAAATACCATTGTTGATGGCCTGTTGCTGTCAGTGTAACTGGCATGATGTTACAATGTTTACTGTTGTCCATTTATGCATGTGTTCTGTTTGCTATGCACCTGTTTCATATCTATTGTTTTGGGTTAACTGGAACACCCATGCATGCCTTTATAACTAATTTTGAAATATTTTGTTCATGACTAACCAATATATTTTGGAAACTTTCAACACCATGGCACGATCGGAAAGGCTGATCACAGCAGATCCACCTGTCCCACCTCACCTGGCCTTGCCACCGGATCCCAGCATGTCTAAGACTAACCTGGAACATCCTCCTCTGCTGGTCCTGCACCACCTTTGGGTGGAACCGCCTCAGGGGATGAGGCCCATCCCCCCAGGTGCAGGTGCAGAGTGGAGCTCATCACCCTCAACATGTTCTGCGGTCTGGTGCGCAGTGCAATTCACTCAGAGTTGGATGGATGGCTGAGCCAGATGAAGGGCCACCTGGTGCACCTCAAGGGGCAGACTGCTCCCAGCACAGCCATCTTCGGGGCCATGAATGTGCAGTGGTGACTGCCCATGGGTGGGGATCTCAGTTCCACTGTATCCATTTGGGGGCTCATCGGCCTCTGATTCCCAACCACCCTCCCCATCCAAGGTGTTTACCCCCCCTCATGTGTCATATACCACCCCTGTCTGCTGTCTTGCGTGTCTTGTCTCTCTGTGAATGCAACCTATCCTACCCAACCTACCTCCCCAAACATACCTACAGCCCTTCCCCAACCTACCACTCTCACCTTAAAATAAAAAAGGACATCTGTCCAGCAAAAAATATCATTTCCCCATACATAGCTCTACTTTTCACCCCCATGTACAGTGATGTAAATCAATCTATACTAAAATTACTCTACAAATGTATGTTTCCAACAACCCTCCCAGTGGGGTGTGAGGCTGTAAATTCAAAATTTTCCACATCATTCACAGCTGTTGCTGCAGAAGAAATATAGAGCTATGGTCATTTCCTACACCTGTCCTGCACATCCCTAGCTGCTTTTCCTAATTTTTACCCCCCACTTGCTCTCACTTCACCACTTTCCTATCACCCTTTTTTCTTTTCTTTTTTTTGAAATTAGAATGGGTGTAAGTGGGAATAAGCGCAGCGAAGCTAAGGGGACTTGAGCATCTCTTAACATTGCCTAGCTTCATGTAAAATGGTGCAAACTCTCTTGCAACTGCATAAAAGTGATTTAATCTCTCTGTCTCAATCAGCCCTTGTTCTGGCCAGTAACAAAATAATCAGCCCTGCCAAGTCTTGAACCCAGGACCCTCTGCACTACAATCACAGTAACATACTGCTACACCATCTGAGCTGTGGGAATTTCTAATGCTTTTACAAACATATCATGCATTACAGTCATCTAACATAAGGGGAAAAATACACATCCCTGGCAAGGCTTAAACCCAGGACCCTGTGCACTCCAGTCACAGCAGTTGCCACTAATCTCTGTTTTATATATATATATATATATATAACTATATATATATATATATATATATATATATATATATATATATATATATATATATATATATATATATATATATATATATATATCTCTTGTGCAAGACATCTATACAAAGCCTGACAAAGTGGGGGGGGGGGACAAAGGCCAAAAAAGGGGCATATTTTAAATATGGATTTTATAAGCTTAGAACGTTGTTAGAGTATCATGGTTTGTTTTAACATACATTTCTGATTCAATTCAAGTCTGAAAGACAAATGATTGTCATTATTTATTGATTTCAGTGCCACATAGTCCCAGTGATGGGGAACAGACCATAAATATGAGCCACATATCTGGACAGTCTATGAAAATATTCAAAATGGAGAGGTGTGACTGCAGTCCTTTAAAGAAAGGGATAAGAACACTGAGAGCTGCCAACTAGTTCACCCAGCACCTTCTGAACTACAGTCAGACCATCACAACACTACACTAAATCAGCTTTGGGGAATTGATAATACATTTGCACATACATCATGCACTACAGGGATGTAAATGTAGGGAAAAACAGACATTATTGAGAAATTGTCTACCCATAACCATTTGCACCCAGTCACAGCAACATACCAGTAAGCCAACTGACCTCTAGAGTATAAAGACTGTTGGAACAAACATATCCTGATTGCCAGTCACACACTACTCCTATATATACTGCCCCAAGTCACAGTGTACTTGGAATCCGGAGGTGTTTAGGGACATGTCTCAGTCTGCCACTACAAAGATATACAGCTGATAGACCACCAGCAACTGTAGCAGCATGCACAGTCAGATAGAAAATGATCTATGACACTCACGTCTGCCCCTCTTTCAACTTAGACCAACAAACATTTACATACTACACTGCTACACAATGTTGACAGTCTGTTAACAATGGCCAGACAGACATAACTCTCAACTGTACAGATTTCCACAGAATGTCCAGGGTTTAGGACCATATTTATGGCCTCTTCCTCATAACATTTCTAGGATTTGGCTAAATCACTGGGATGATATCAGGAGTGAAGTCACTAAATAATGATATACCATACCTCTGAACCTCTTAGTGCAAGAAATCTGGACAAAGCCTAACATACTTGGTGGACAGAGGACAAAAAATAGTGACATATTTCAAATAATGGTGTTATAAACTTAAAAAGTTGCTGGAGTAACAGGGTTTGTTTCAACATAAATTTTCTGAAGGATATGAAGTCTGAAACACAAATGGATGTTATTATTTAGTGACATCAGTCCTCAGATTATCCTAGTGATTTGCCAGAAACAAAGATTGTCTGAGGAACAGACCAAACATAACAGGCAACCCCCTGGACATTCTGTAGAAATCTATACAGTTGAGAGGTATGTCATATACATATCAGTGTCAGAAGTCAAATCCCACAGAAAATGCATGCCCAGACAAAACCTGTTAATCTGTCAAGTTTCTAACTGTATAACAGCAATACTTACAATCTGTCCCTAATTCTGGAACATTCTCCTCCATTTTGTTGGGCTTTCTCCACATGTCTTGGTCTAAGAGGTATTTCCACCTACCCTCTGTGATGCTGTAGCTCCCTCAGGGTCTAAGTATTTCCACCTACCCTCTGGGATGCTGTAGCTCCCACACCTCCATAATGTCCTCTTCGCAGGCAAGGAAAAGGGGCAAGGCCCACATGAAGGTCTTAATTATAGCACTGTGTTGCCATGCCATTGGCTACTGGAAAGACAACACAGCTGTTCTGGATGCAATTAGCAAGTGGGATAATCCAATTGGTGCAGAGGCCATCACCTGCTCATGAGCATTACCTATAAAAGACAAGCTGCTGCCTATGCAAAACAGGTCTGAACCTTTCTATGTATAGTCAGACTGCAACTACTGAAACCTACACATCTGCATTACCTTGAAACAGAAAACTCTGCAGCACTTTAACAGGTATGTCAAACAATTAATCATGGAATGGAATGCAGAAGGGGGATGCAATTATGGGAAATAGGAAGTTAAACAATAGGTCTCAACAAGACTTGCTGGACTGACATGTTGCTGCCTAGCACCTATGGCCATCCCTGCTGACTCTGTCTGCAGTGACATAGAGCACAGCTCTGGCCCCTGAGTCACCCCAGCAAAGGTCATCTCACATATGACTGTGACACTGCCAGGCCAGCTACCTGGGATGTTGTAACTATTCATATGTCACTTGTGAATGCTACTATGATACATATGCTTGTCTTACAAATGTAAGAGACCTATATAGGGTATGTGCATGGTAAACAACTGGCGCAGAAGTGTGTGTTGAACTGTATGTTATATACTGAGCTCATGCTTTTCAACTGGCCAGAGTTTTGCAGACTGACCACATGTTTGCCTCATATTTGTAGCCATTTTCTCTACAGTTGTGTTTTGTCTGGCTAATCACTGGCAAATCAGTGAAGACTGAAGTCATAACATAATAGGATACATTTGAATGTCAGATGTTACTCCTTCAGAGTATTCCTGTGAATGCAAAACCTACTTTGCTATCAACTGTCTAAGAGTGTTACAACAATATTTTTAAAGTGTCACTATTTTTGGGCCTTTGCCCCCCATTTATGTGCACCTTTGTCCAGATGTCTTGCTCTAACAGGTTGAGAGGTATGACTGAGCTGCAAGAGTGTAAACATTGTGTGCCATACTGACAAAGAACAGAAATGCATATCAAGTATTACCTGTGCACATGTATGTAGTAATAGCAGTAGCTGGAAGCCTCAAATATACAGGCATGAATTGCAAAAAGTCAGGTAAATATGCTGTACTTGTTTTACAGATGTGTAATCTGAGTTTCACTGCATCAAACAGACATGAATGTCTACAGCAGCAGGTTGTTGTATTGCCTTGAAACAGAAATAATTACTAGTTTGATTATAATTACTAGTTTGAATGTGGAAAAGTGTTTAACTGTGTCAGGACTTTGTGTCCAAACCTACACCAATCATCTATATGAGCACCTACATAGATGTATGGACTCAGCAATACCTGACTTGAGAAAATCATCTCCCCCAAGGTAGATTAAACCTCTGTGGTGGACAGCAGCAATACCCAAACCCCATAATAGGTGGAAATGTTGGCTGTACATGGCCAAGAAGGAGCAGGTGCCAAATTGGAAGCAATCTCACCTTTGTCTGAACAAGCAAATAACGTCACAGGTGAATTACTCTAAGGCTAACTTTGAGTGTAAATTGGACACATTCACCAAGGCCAATCACAAGGCTGTACACACATATGTCTGCAGTCACAGAGGCAACACCCAAATTTGCTCTGTACTGGTGGTCAATAACAACACATACACATATGCCAGAGATATACCCAACTTGCTGCAGACAGGTAAGTGAAAACCTCACCCCCCTGTTCTTCCATCAGTAAAGGAGGATATGCAGAGCACCTGCCCCCCTCCCCTCATCATCAGGGAGCAGGTCCATAATGCCCTCTCAAGGGCAAAAACTGAACATCTCTGGCTGCATCCTACATGAACCCAGGCATGAGCTCTCAGCTCCATTACACACTGTAGTCAACCAAAGCCTGAGCACCAGTGTTATCCCATCTGCATGGAGGACAGCCACTGTCACCCTTCTACACAAAGGTGGAGCATCCACTGACCCAGCCAATCATATGCACATCAGCCTAACTAGCCTGATCTGCAAGACCATGGAAGGCATTATCAGGGACCTTATAAACAGTGACATCAGCAACCTCAAAATGCTTGAGCCAACACAGTTTAGTATTGTCAAAGGGAGATCAGGCCTGTTAAACCTGGTCGACTGCTTTGAAGCGGTAAACAAACACATGGATGAAGGGAAGATGGTGCACACTGCCTACCTTTACCTAGCCAAAGCCTCTGACAATAATCCCCAGTTGGCCATAATACATAAGCCTACACAGCTAGGCATCAACCTGTATATTACCAGATGGGTAGCTAACTGGTTCAATGATAGTACCCACTCAGTCAAAGTATTGGAAGCCACCTCTAGTAGTAGACCCTTAAAGAGCAGTGTACCCCAAGGATCTGTCTGGGGGCCTCTACTGTTTTGGGATATACTGTTCTCAGGTGCAAAACCAGTGGTCTGTGGCTGACCAGGTTTACAGATGACTGTAAGCTGGCCACTGTCTTACATCCACCTAGTGATGTGAACATCCTCCAGGAGGCTCTTACCCATATTAATGACTGGTGCCAAAAGCATTTCCTCAAACTGAATGCCAGGGACTGCATCATTATCCCTGTTGTGGTAGATGTCATCCACATTAGTTATGACAGTAATAATAATGCACTGAGCATGCAATCAGGTGTGAGGCAAATTATGCACCAAGGATGATAGCAACTTGACAGTTTCCCACTGTGTTGGCATCATTGTATGGAGGGCTGTCTACATGGCGCACTTTACAAATAAGGGTATGTCATCCAGGAACCAGGAGGCCATAGCATCCCTGTACTCCTCCCTTATCAGACCCATTACCGAGTACAATGGCTCATTTGGCATGTACCTTGCCAACCACATGCAGCAGTTTCAGAGTCCACAGACATTCCAGACCAGGAAAATCCAGGGTCTGCAACACCTATCCTATAAAGATAGGCTGAAAGCCCTGTTGCTCTACTCAGTGTCATACAGACTGAACATAGGTGACATGTGTCTGGCTAACAAGGCCATTCCCAAACCAGCCTTACCGGAGTGTATGCATATCCATAAGACAAACCCCAGTCATGCAACCCGCACACAAGGCCCTCACATGGTCTGTGACATGAATAGTACTTGGCAGGATAGATTTGTGTCTCAGTCAATACACTGTCTGTAAAATACACTCCCTCCCTATGTCTAGCAGAGTACCTCTCTGACCTTCTTTCAGAAGAAGCTGGATGACTGCATGGGAAACACAAAAGACACCCCGGGGATCCCACCTGTGTCCCAGCTGGACAGGGGAAACAGGTGCTGACTTTGAAGGGACATGGGCAAACATCCAGGCTAGGCTTATGAGGACGTCTGAGCCAATAGCCTAATATCATCCTATGAACCTATGCACCTACTACTTTACACATTTCCTGTATGTATTGCAGATTGTCCTGCAATGTTGTCATATATGAATCCCTGTGAGTCTGAAATGTGTAGTTACTACACTGATACAGTATTATCTTGTTCCTTTATTAGTTATTGTCACATATCATTACACCTTGTCATTGTGTCAGGTCTGTATAGCACTAGGTCAGCTCTTAGAGTACTTATATATGCACATGGTGACACTGTGTAGCTCACTTCAATAGCCCTGTTCTTGGTCACACTTACCATTTTGCTAATAAGCTCATCACACAGTAAGATTAGTCACCTTTTGTTGAGGGCCTTACAGTAGCTGTTACAGAGATGGATTGTGGCAGTCAGAACTACCTTAAAGTATGGGCTGAAGGGCCCATAGGTAGAAAAGTTGTGCCAGAGTTCAACAGGATTGTGTGTGTGTGTGTGTGTGTGTGTGTGTGTGTGTGTGTGTGTGTGTGTGTGTGTGTGTGTGTGTGCGTGCGTGCGCGCGCGCGCAATTCAAAACTCAGATAGCAAAGTGTGTGTGTCAGCTACTTGGACAGGGGCCCAAAGTATTGGTTGGACAGAGAGGCTGACAGATGTTTTGGATTGACTGCTCTGCTGAGATGTTAACCTTATGGGTGTGACAGTGGGGAGTGTTATTGAGAATGTGGAGAGAGTGAGGGAGAAACAATCCCCACACTGACTGTGACCTCTGTGTGCTCTGAAGGGTAATTGTACTTTAATGTGCGTGTACTTGTCATACTGCCATTGTGTACATCCCTTACTGGTGGTAGTGGTGAATATTTAGGCTCCCTGATGATTGGGCCAGTGCAGGGGTGACACACTGATAGTACGTACTGGTGGATACAGATGACATATCACATCTTCTGCCATCATTGAGCCCCTCTCACTCTGACAATGTCATACAGGGTTATTTCACAGATTCTCCAGGTCTCCTTGACCATTCCTGACATACTCTGCCTAGGTGAGTGTGTACTCCACACCTGTATCTGATTGCCTTACACCTATGGCTAGCATACCTGGTGACCCCTGCAGCAGGACAGCAAGTTATAGGTAGTAGTAGTGGGTAGATGCTGGCACTGGGTCAGCAGCAGTGTGTACATACTAAGCATACAATGTAAGGGAATGGATACAGTACCAAATACCTAGCTACCATTACTGTGCCCCCAAGTTCTGGCATGCCAAAGACACATTCGCCAAAATATGTGGCAAACATCATGTGTTCAAAACCAGAAAAAATCAGGCTCCGATGGTCAAAGAAGGCACAAGAAGAAGGAAACTTCCACAAAATCACAAAAAGAAGGAAGTTTGTAAGAAACATCATGTATTGTTCAACTGGTGTGCAGAAATACACATTTGTCTGGCAGTGGACTCTACATCTGTCAGGCACATGTACGCATTCCACAAACATCTGGGTGCTGAAGATGTCAGACACCTATGAGGAGGTCACCCTACAACACACATGCATTGTTCTCAGTTATTGTGTAACTCAGATGTTCCTGGAATGTCCATATGCACCTGTAGGAGCACTCACCTATTTGTGGTATGTAGGCTTCAATGCATGGTATTGTAACACTGCTCATAGGGGACAACCAGCAGTCAATGGCACTGATTTGTGTGGATACAGAACAATGCAGTCTGTCACAGCAGACAGGCCACTAATGGTATTCCACGTACCATACCAGGGTACTAGGCTGTGAGCCCTGAGCAGCTATATCCCTAGGCCACATGTTAGCTCATGTATATGCAAGGCAGCAGCTGATGTCCCCATCCAACAGGGACAGAGTTGGTATCCCAAGAGTGTATGTGCCATTAACCATCCAGTTGACCATATTACACCTGCAAAGATGTAGGTACCTACTCTGCCTGATGTGGACTGGGTGCCCATTCCCCCACCAGGTGAATGTGTGTGACCAGGTGTCACCAGACGCATGTTTCAGTCCATCATGGATGCACAGGCATGTTCTGAATGCAACACCAGACAGATACTCAGGGTCATGAATGCAAGTCCACGGTCTTGGTGATGCCACACATTATTATGCATCTGTCATGGATAGAAGGTGGGGTGAGACATTGTCATTGCTCGACTGTGCAATGTCTGTCCTTGAGCATGTGGTGGGAGTAGGGTGTTGGCCACATGGATGTAGGTCAGTAACAAGATCAACTGGGAATCCATGTGGCCGTGCACATTCACACTCCCGTAATGGTAGTACCACCAGCACTACTGAAGGGAGGGTGCTGTCCACACCACAACAAAGCAGGCCATGGGCACATGGTCCTGGCAGTTCCCATCAGCGACATGGATCCAGCAGACAGCAGTCACCATCAGCGAGTAGTACTGCATCTGGCCTTGGGCCTGGTGGTGCCAGTGAGACTCCTGACAGAACCAGTTCCTGTGTCCGTGGCCAGAGATGGTGAACTGTACATCCTGCAATGCACAGTCCACAGCTGTCCAACATACCCCTATGTAGGGCAACCACATGGCTTGACTGCGTGCATACATACACTCACACATCTCTATCACAGGCAGGTCACCACCAGACACACACAGCTCCTCTGCACAGCCCAGTTGAATAATGCCCCTCCAGGGACACACACACACACACACACACACACACACACACACACACACACACACACACACACACAATGTCAACCATATAGCCCAGCCTAGGCCTCTGGCAAACCCACACCACACCCTGTGCATGTGATGATACCTGTGCCACATCCCTGTTATTCATACCATTGATGCAGGAACATGGTTATATGGGTCTGATGCACAGGGCGACTATAGTACAGTGTAGCTATGTAATGCTGTGTAAAGTGCTGTATGCTGGCAATTGTTATGGGTACACATCAAAGTGTATGTACCTTTTATAGCCATGATGCATTATTGCTGTTAGTACTGCTGACTGACTGTAGTATCACATACTGTATTCTGTTTGTGTTCCAGGTGTCTGTGTGTCTACAGGCTGTGGGCCTGCTGACATTACCAGCGATGAGTATGGCAGAGTGGAAACACAGTGGCCTTTTAATAGCCAAGGTACAGCTCTATATGTAGATGTTTACTAGGTGTGTATGCATGCAACAGTGTGTTAGGGAAACTGGGTGCAGACAGTGTGACCTTGCATACATGCCCCGTGACACAGCCAGCTAGATTTCATGCATGTCACCTAGGTGTTCTGTAGTACCACAGGCTCATACATACAGAGGAGGTTACTTGAGTACTGGCACTAGGTCACACACAAGCCTAGCCATTACTTTAACCCCAACAGATTCACCTATCTTGTGGGCAGCAGGTAGTCACAAGACCTTCACATGTCTACATATTGCACACACATAGGCAACACACAATGTGTGTGTGACATTATCAAATGTGGAGTGTGGGACACAATTTGTAGTAATGTGACAGTTGGCAGCACATAGCATGCCCACAGCAAGTGAAACACACAGGACCTCCTCTGGTTTACTACTATGACACCTTCTTTGTGTGACATTACCTTAGCTTACAGTATTTCTCATAACAGTAAGGTGCTTCTGATGTGCATTAACTGCTCTATGCAATCAGTACAGAACTGTATAACATGTTTCTTGTCCTATAGTCTTTGGACCTCTTTTTACTGTTTCATTTGTTGTCACAGGTTACACCTTGCCATTCATGGATTGCAACCTGCATGGTGGTACAGACATAACTCTCAACTGTACAGATTTCCACAGAATGTCCAGATTCTTGCCTCATATTTGTGGTCCATTTTATCATGAACCTGTGTTTTTCTTGTAAATCATTGCCAAATCATTGTGGGTTGATGTCAACAAATAATGGCAGACATTATGAGTTGCAGACGTCATACCTTGAAGACTATGCTAATAAAAAACCTGTTATTCTATCACCTATATAAGTTTGTAGGAGCAAAATTTGACAAGTGTCCCTATTATGTGGCCTGTGTCACCCCATTATTTATGACTTTGTAAAGATTTCATGCTGTAACAGCTTGAGAGGTATGGGTACAGATGGTGGCCATACCTCAGACCTCTGCATATTTCTTACAGGTTGTCCTGATATCTGACACATAATTTCTTTCCATCTGTCATGAACCTGTGGTTTTCTGGACAACATTTTAGAAAACCATGACAGACTGACATTGCAGATTGTTGTTGTCTTTTGGCTTTTCCTGGTTAGGGGTCACCACAGCAGAACTCCGGTCCGCTAATGATTGGCAGTAGATTTTCACAAATGCCGAGGTGCCAGCTCGACGTTCAACCTTCAACGAAGGCACGCCCATTTACGCATGTCTTTCGAACACCCACCCAACCATGGGGAGGACATGCAGACTCCACACAGAAGGCATTCCCCGCACTCCAGCCGAGAATCAAACGGGAGAATCTCTTGCTGTGAGGCAACAACGCTAATGCTGCACCAATGCGGAATGCCACTGACATTGCATATTAATGATGGATATTGTCATGTAACAACACATACCCTTTGTAAGGTGCATTCACATGCATGACCTGCTCTGCTATCTATTTCCCATGTGTGACACAGCAATATATGAAGGGTGTGCTCAATGTTTGCTGTTTGCCCCAGCTTCCCATATGGCTTCAACAAGATGTCTTTCTGTGAGTGGTTGAGAAGTATGCTGGTACATTCATATACACGCACACACACACACACACACACACACACACACACACACACACACACACACACACACACACACACACACACACATTCATGACATGTGCTGCTGATAGCCGAACCTCTAGCAGCCTAGTTTTACAAATGATACTGCTAGATACATAACAGAAACACCACAGAGGTAATGTAGTGTTGCAGTGTCTGACAGTACTATTCAAGCGGGTGACAATTGCAGGGGCTATTAGGATTGCCAATGGTGGGTTCAGAGGCCCTTAACATGGTAGAGCCACCTGAAACACACACACACTGCTGCATGGGGACATGCATTGAAACACACATGCACACAGAGTTGACACTTCTCATATTAAAGGAATAAAGTGAGCAACCAGTGCAAAAACGACTCAAAAGAAATAAAAACACACTGCCAGCAGCTGGAAAAACTCAATAAAATCCACTTATTAAACACAAAATAGTGACCATTATTAAAACCCACGTTATTTGCACATGATAGCACAAAAACAACCATATTAGATGACCCACCTATCTATTTATGTACAATACACAGTGATATGACTATTGCATGCACCACAGTGCCTTTGTGTTAGAAACTGTGTAACTGTGCTTGTAAGGTGAATGACATCTGTAGGGGCTGCAACTAGGTTGGCAATGGGGCAGTTAACAGAGTAGAAGGGGCACACAAATGGTGTAACCATCGCATACACACAATAAAGACAGCCACAGGGGATATGCATACAGAAACACATACACAGTTGCCAATAGATTAATATATAACACATTACATGCACCACAGAGATTGTATGCTGGGGACATAACTTACTACCTTTTACAACATGTAATCTTCGGAATGCCTTCATAGGTGGTGGGATAAAACACCCAAAATAGCAACTGGTCTCATACATTGCTCTTACATACCTGGACAAGTGATAGAGGAACAGACTTTGTATCAGCATGCTGTTTCAGACAGGTATTAAGTCTGATGTTGACATGTCTGTCACTATGGTAACTGTGACATATTTGGCAATGATTACTCATAAATGCCCATTGTTAGGGGACACAGACCACATATAGGTTGCAAACATCTGGATATTTCATATGCATCTGTACAGATGATTGGTATGGCCTGCATAGTTTAACGTGGTGCATGTAAGGCATATGAAATTAACTGCCTCTTTAAAGTAATGCCATGAGGAGGGAGTCAACAGGCCTTAAAATGGTATAACCAACACACACAACAGCCACAGGGGATATGCTTCAGACACAAACACACACAGTGCAATAGTTGCCAGTATTGGGATTAGAACCCCT